>NC_135876.1:7187811-7472811 GCF_031162955.1 Sander vitreus | reverse complement strand
ACACAAGCTTGACCTGTATTTGTGTATCGTAGAAGTCCTACAGACAACTACAAACACAGTTTTTCCTTTCTTTGAGGCATGAAAATGGTTAATCATCCATATCTTATATACATCAGTGCTAAAACTATTAGTGAAAGAGTCGATCGACAGGAATTAAAGCAACAACAAAGCACTTTTTCGTCTCTCTGTCCCCCCTACAGGTTGGAAGCGGAATTGTCCATTACCACCTTCGTAGTAGTTTCTTATGTCTCATTCGAACTACAGATCCGCTACCTGATCTGGCAAACTTGCATAGTGCGGTTATAGCCGATAGAGGGCCGCAAAGCGTAATGCAGAAGTGCCGTTCACCCTGTTACAAGTTAATGAACCACTGAAACGATTTTGGAAACATTATTTTAAGGTACAAAAGAATCTTTGGTGTTGCTTTAAATGACTACAATTTCAAAAATTAATCTGGCAAGAAAGTCACATATTTGCTGGTTCCAGCTTTTCAAATGTAAGAACTCCCTGATTTTCTTGGCGTTATATCATTGTGAATTCGGTCAGACAAAACATGCATTTTGAAGATGTGAAACTTGGCCACTGGGAACTTGTTATGGGCCTTTTTTTAACAAAATAAATCGACGGATTTAAACAGATGATGAAAATAACGGTAAGTCAGTCCCTCCAGGATTTCGCGATGTCGCGATCGCAACACTCACGCGACCAACCAATCACCGTGAATTTGGTGCGACTCACACAATTTTTGACCAATCACCGAGGTAATTATGAACCTGCTGTACTCCATGCTGATGAACCATGCACTGAACCTGCATGCCATTATTTAAGACAAAAAAACAAAACAAAATCACATCTTTTTCTAATCTGTAGTGTGCCTGTTCACTTTGAACATTCAGGCCAAGGCCCCGACTGCAGCGTCCAAGTAAAGATGAAAGACCTTCTGCTTAGTTCAGGTCCCATACTGTACCACCGTCGATTAACAGAAACACTCAGGATATAGCTTGAGGACTCAATTTGTCCTGTTTTTACCGGAGATTGTCAAAACCTTGCTAATCCGAACTTTACATAACGGCTCCTTTTTAAATCGCATTTGTCAGGGAAGTGAGACGATGATCATCAGGCCGACTCATCACAGGAGCTGTCACATTTCCCACTACTTCTGCCAATTTGAGTCCCTTTTCAAAAACAAGCCTGCGACCGGCTTTGGCAGAGTGTAATCCATATAGCTTCGGATCACATGTGCTTACACACAGAAACACACACAGCGCTGAGTCTAATAAACCTTCTGCCTGTGCCCCGAGGCTAGCAGGGGAAGGTAAAATGCACAGCGGCTGGGGCGAAGCAACGTGATGGAGCAGACTTTTGTTGTGGACATAGGATTAAACACCGTGTTCATTTTGTGCTCAACACGAATATTGACTTTCTGTTGTCCTATAGTCAGTTCATCCCCTCTCTCCACACTGTTGAAATGGAGATTCAGGGCTTTAAGCATTACACTGACACTAATGTAATGGTGAGCCACCGCAGCATCTCAGCCACCTTTCAAAGTGCGTCCAGTCGAATTACTTAATTCTCCGGTCACTCCTATTCATATTCATTAGCAGCATTATTGTGGATGAAAGGCTCCTTGATGACAACAAGAATGCCATCATCCTTCACTTTGTGACTTGTGTTGTTGGATTGGTAACAGTTAATCAATAAATGGAAATGCCTATTATTACAATACTCATCCATCTTAGGTGACAAAACACAAGCTTGACCTGTATTTGTGTATCGTAGAAGTCCTACAGACAACTACAAACAGTTTTTCCTTTCTTTGAGGCATGAAAATGGTTAATCATCCATATCTTATATACATCAGTGCTAAAACTATTAGTGAAAGAGTCGATCGACAGGAATTAAAGCAACAACAAAGCACTTTTCGTCTTCTGTCCCCCTACAGGTTGGAAGCGGAATTGTCCATTACCACCTTCGTAGTAGTTTCTTATGTCTCATTCGAACTACAGATCCGCTACCTGATCTGGCAAACTTGCATAGTGCGGTTATAGCCGATAGAGGGCCGCAAAGCGAATGCAGAAGTGCCGTTCACCCTGTTACAAGTTAATGAACCACTGAAACGATTTTGGAAACATTATTTTAAGGTACAAAAGAATCTTTGGTGTTGCTTTAAATGACTACAATTTCAAAAATTAATCCGGCAAGAAAGTCACATATTTGCTGGTTCCAGCTTTTCAAATGTAAGAACTCCCTGATTTTCTTGGCGTTATATCATTGTGAATTCGGTCAGACAAAACATGCATTTTGAAGATGTGAAACTTGGCCACTGGGAACTTGTTATGGGCCTTTTTTTAACAAAATAAATCGACGGATTTAAACAGATGATGAAAATAACGGTAAGTCAGTCCCTCCAGGATTTCGCGATGTCGCGATCGCAACAATTCACGCGAATTCAACCAATCACCGTGAATTTGGTGCGACTCACACAATTTTGACCAATCACCGCAACTTTTCCGCAAATTTGACCAATAACCGGCGATTTCCGCGACTTCAACCAATCCCAGCAGCCCCCCGTGCCAGACTTTGTGTCAGTATGTGACTCTGAGAGCCACTGACCAAGCGGGAGTGAGAACGGGTTGATGTAACACACGTACGTCGCCAAATTCATTTCCTTGTTTCTGATATGAAGACGAGACGTGTGTGACTCGAACATCTCACATTTACCAACAAAACGTACAGCGAAAGACCGTGCAAAACATTTCAGACCGCCCTGCCAACCTGTATACATTTTAACATCAATGTACGCTGTAACGTTTTTTCACTCTAAAGTCGCTGAAAGCTGCTGCTGTTTCCTGTCGGCTCTCTGCAGCGGGCGGGGCTGCTGCTCAGTTCCCCCCCGCGACTGATGCACGCACGCACACACACACAAACACACTAACACGCACGGTGGATCCAGGAAAAACCGGAGATGAACTGTACAGGATGACCTAAATTGAGGACAGCTACGCTCGTTACTGTAAGTGCAATGATAGCAGGATAGGAAATTAACTACCAATGTAAAGATCAACAAGCCACTGACACATATGTTCAAATTTGATTCATTCAATAAATTATTATTTTTTCTCTTAAATCAACCAGCCAGTTTCATATTATACCAACATTGCAGCAGCCTTTTTAGTTACTAGGAAAACTCAGCCCAGAGTAGTTTTATTCTCCCCGAAACAAGTTTCCTTTTTATTTTTAAAGAACTATTGCAACTTTCACTGGCTCTCGCAACTTCATTGCAACAAAAATACAAAAGACATCGCAACTTTCATCGCAATTTTTTACAAAAGCTCCCGCAAAAATCAGGCATTTTGGGCCGCAACAATCTCAAAAAAGGGACTGGTTAGTTGTGGCCCTCGTATACAACAGTAAACATAGCCGCGGAGAGTCAGGTATATACAAATATATTTGTGTTGCTGAGAAGAAGAAAAAATATGTCATGGTTCACCCAAAACCCAGTCCCTGTCATCCCCGTTATCCTTTTTATTTTAATCCTTTCAAGTAGCGCAAAGCAAGCTATCCAAAAGGTTGGCTATAATATTTTTGTGCAGTGTCTTGTCTGTGTTGATCTATTGAGGCAGGATGGTTTGCAACGGATTCAGACAGCCTCTCCATCATGAACAAAATAAAGTTCAAAAGCAGTTTTCAACCAACAGTGGCAGTTGTGTGACAAAACGACAAAAGCGCGGTATAGTCATGAGTCACCAATCTGTGCTGCCAGTGTAGTCAGCTTGATGACTTAAGTACATTTCTTAGCGATGGCATTTTCATATTGTCACTTTGTTTTGTTGTGGCTGACGCAACGTCATATGATGTTGTCAAAATGTGACTTACAATGTTGTACAGTCCGGATACTGCGCTTTTTTTGTGCCGATTTATGTGGCAATAATATTCTCATTGTGTTTTTGTTGAGGCATTCCTGTGCCTATGACACAGAGTAAAGCTTACAGTAAAGCTTCATCGTTGCATTTCTGGGGCCGGATGTATGAACACGATTTATGCACAGAACCAATACATATGCCATTCCCACACAAAAATAAGTATTTATGAAAATAAATACAACGCAAGTCTGTTTGTCATAGATACTTTGTATCACACCTACACAGGACTTTGGACTCTGGGAGTGGAAAGCAGGCTTGTACATGTAGGCACTGGCTATCATAAACTGACATTCGTATAAAAAAATTAAAAAAATAAAACAATGCTTTCACAATGGGGCTGCAACCAACGATCATTTTCATCAGCAATTCATTTGCCTACCATTTGTCAATTAATTGTTCGGTTTGCAATATACATTAATCAAGTAATTGTTTCAGTTCTAGTACACACGGCTTTATTAATGCTTGTACACAAAGTTCAGGCTGTGAAGCTAAACAGAGTTTTACGTATCTGTCCCCCACTGTGGTATCTTATGAGGCTTTCCCTTTTTTCAAACTTGTAGAAACCTGAGCGCCATGCTTGCATGTAGCTGCCACCGCAGAGAGCAGCAGCATTTCAGGCCGGAGTGAGCAACACCTGCTACTTGGCCCTCAACAGCTCCGGCCAGTGGGACTTGATTAATCATACCGTGACAGCCCCTCTACCAAGATACCAAATTTAATTATGAAAGCAATAAATAACCTTTTCTAGGACTTTATAGATCATCTGCTGCTCAGGATCCACAACTAGTGAATGATCTTCCCGCAGGGAGCGTCCCATCTTTGGAAGTGGGGTGATAGATTACAGACACAAGGCTTCTGAGGCTGAAATATTTATTTACATCCATAGTAAAATGCTCTCATTATTAATGCTCTCCATCCTCATGTGGAATTATGATCATTCCGACTTTATTCCGTTATTCCTTTTTTTTTTTAAATGAGTAAACAAGAACTGGGTGTTTGATGGTGTTTGGCTAAACTTTTGAAAAGCAGCAAACATATTTGTTTGTATATAATACGATTATGTCAGTGTGAGAAGAAGCATTTTACTTGCTGTTGTAGCTATAAACAAATTGCCATCTGATTTATATTAACAATTTTCTACCATCTGTGGTTTTGGAAATGATGATGCAGTGCATGGACTGTTATTGTATCACCCACACACACACGTCTACTCTATTACTATTAGGGAAAATTCAGATTATTTATAAGAAGGACTTTTAGAGAAAATAAGTCACTAACTTAACTTTTTCCCATCATACTGTTGGTGTTACAAAAGCTTTTTCGTTGTTTTATCATACTCCGTACCTCATTCTACCCTTTTCCTGCCTCTTTCTGTGTTCTCAAGGATGACAATGGCTGTTTGTGGTGTGCATACTCAGATCGTTCCTGGCAGTCTGAAGGTTATAAACAGCAGAAGAAGCAAAGTGAATTTACTCTGGATACTTCAGAGCGTCAAGATATATCAGCGAGGATCACGAGTGAAGGGGGGAGGGGAGGGGAAGGAGGAAGAAAAGAATCAAATAAATTCAGCGGCAGGCTGGCAGACATTATGTCCATTTGTCACCTCGCGCCGAATAAAAAGGCCCGTATGAATGGGGTCTATTATGGGAGGAGAGAGCCGCTAAGCTGCTTGCCACTGTTGATTTCTTGCAGCAGTCGATAAATTGAGCAAGGCCTAAGCAGGCCCTGCGTGTTCCGTTACACAGCGAGTGCCGCTTGGCATGTCGCACTTTTTCACCAACGCTCGAGCAGCTTCTCATGATTGCTATTCTCTGTATTGATTTGCTGTATTCATGTGCTCGCCATGCAGAAAATGCATTGGAGACAGATGCTGTCTTTTTTGGGAGACATAATTGTCGTAAGAATGCCTCTGGTGATACAATACCGCACATTAAACCAACATTAGCCCTGAGGGCTGCAGCGGACATCGAATTCCTGTTCACGCAGACATTTACAGATGTACACCGAGCCCTGAAGGTCTGATATTGGCATAATATCATGCCTTATATCCGCTTGATTTAAATGCATACTTTAGACAATCAAATCCGTTCGCATTATGTAAATGCTGCTTCATTACACAATCGTTACACTTGGGAAAGAGCTAAACAACTGTCTAAAAGTATAATGAGAGATTTGTGTCATTTGTCAGTGTTCAAAGCTTTCATGTGTGCCTTTTTCAGTTGTGTTGCTTTTAATCACCATGATGGGATGTCTGAGCCTCACCAACATGGGGCTGCAACTGACAATTATTTTCATTGTTGAATAATCTGTTGCTTATTTTCTCGATTAATCAATTAGTTGCTTGGTCTATAAAATGTCGAATAAAATGGTAAAAAATGGTGATCAGTGTTTTCCAAAGCCCAAGATGACGCGGACTTCTTTTCATAAAAATGACTCCGAACCAATTAACAAAATAGTTGCCGATTCATTTAATAGTCAATAACTAATCGAATAGCCTTTGCAGCTCTACAAGATATGATAGCCATATGGCCAAGGACTATGCTTTGTGAAACTATTAAAATATCCTTCAGGCTTTGAACATGTTCACACTAGAGTACTGATCGGGCCGCATTTTTCTGTCCGAGCCCGGCCCGGCCCGACAGAGAAGTAAGTCAACCCGACCCGAGCCCGATAGGCATTAAAGAAAAATGACCCCAATGCGTCATCAGATATTAAGGAAACATGCTAAGCTGAAATACTATCTTTTCTGACAACAACGCTAACGCCAGTATTTTCTCCTTCTGAAATTTCCGTTCTGGGACAGAATTTCTGTTTTGGCCTGTGTGTTGTTATCAACTGCCCAGTTTGACAGACAGGCCGGGTTGCCAGATATACCTGTAAAAACGTAAACCCAGCGCGCTGCAGCTGTAGGGTTAGTACAGCCATGAAAGCAGCAAACAAACAAACAGGATCAACGGAGATGGATTCTACCCGACAAAAAAAAACGGCATGTTTCTAATAGTTGCGTGACCAGAGACGTTACAAACCCGTCTGGGTAAATATTGGAGGTGTATTTGAAAGATGGAGACAGTTTAGAGCCCAAAAGGACACAGAGTTGGCTAATTTCCTCCTGAACAGGTAAGCATTAGCTTCAGGCTAATTTATCACAGCTACTAGGGACGGGCATTTTATGTCGCTACTCACATTGAATTATAGCTAGAGTACCCGAGTTGGTTACTCGCAAAAACAATTGAGACGCAGCCAGTGAAGTGATCCCAACTGGTCCTGGCTAACGCCGCCATGCTAAACCTGCTAACCCTACTAACTGCTAACGTTACCGGAGGACCAGGCAAGCAACCACGGCTGTTTACAACGTGTAGCCTGTTCTGCGGCTGTAGCCGACAACGGTGAGTTATTTGAAGCCAAGTATACAATAAAGTGTGTTCAGTCGGGTGGAAAAGGACGGCAAGGTAGTGGTATTTTTAGCGGTTCCTATCGTAATTTTAAGCCGAGGAAGTGTGTCTGTCTGGCGTGTGTTGAGGATGGCGAGGTTGTGGGATTTTTAGCAGTTCCTACGGTAATTCTAAGCAGAAAAAGCGTGTCTGTCAGTCGGGTACAGAGCTCTGCGTGAGCACGGGCTTTTATGACTGTCAATACAGCCAGCACCTAACGTTAGCTATCCCGCTGTGCTGTGGAGTAATGTCTGGCTATGTGAGACAAGCGTCTAGCAACATTGTTGGATGCTCCGGTATCGGCCTGGCAACCAACGTGAACTTCGAGTCTGGGGGGGGGGGGACGACGACGGACGACTCTCTCCAGTATTTCGAATTTGTACTGCAGTAACTATTTTAAACACTAGCTGTCAGTATTACATATTGGACCTTTAAGATATTTATGTCCGAGCCCGACCCAAGCCCGACAGTTAAAAGTCTCATTCTTTTCCTCATACTAATGACACATGTATGTTTATTTGTGTGGAAAGCCCACTTTTATTAAGCAACTGTAGGAAGGCATTCGGAAATGTCAACAGATGAGCGCATCAGCGCACACGGGGGAACAAGCACACGTTAATAAGCCGTTTAAACCAGGGGAGACTTGTTACCTCCAGGGCCGACGTTATAAAATGAATAACGCCGGGGTTAAAATCCTGTTTCTGGTGAGCAAATTAATGAACTTGGCTTTCAGTCTGGGGTTTATCTCAGACACCGCACACACTGTGTACAAAACTTTGCTCCGGTCGCATCTACACGCTCTCTCTCTCTCTCTCTCTCTCCCCCCTGCCCACTTTCCACACACACACACACACACACCCACCTACCGAGCTCTCTTAAAAAGGAGCCACAGCGCCATTTTACAACAAATGCCTTATCGCGCTGTGACCGAGGCCGACCCAAACCCAAACATCATATCTAAATATCTGTCCGAACCTGGCCCGGCCCGTTGGGTACCGTCAGGCTCGGGTCGGGTATCCGCACTCTAGTTCACACCAATCTTCTAATTTTCAAACTGCCATGCTATATTTATTTTAGTTGATTGAGAATGATTACATCTCTGATCTCATTTGAAGGAGCACTGGCTGCTTTTTACATGATTTGAAGCTGTTTTTGCATCAGCTCATTACAAACTTAATGGAGCCACGGTTTTAACCAACATAGACCGGCATCTGGCTCCACAGAGCTGAGCCACATTCACACAAAACACAGAAACAAGTTCTTCTTTTCAATCAAATCTAAATGAGGGCATGTGGAGGCTCCGACAGTTGTTGGCAAAAATAGCTTTCTCTCCATTTTAAGAAGAAAAGTACTGTGAGAAGGACATTTGACGCCTACTCTGTAACTCGAAAACTTCTATGTAAATACACTATCGCCGGGTGGCTTGTGTAGCGTCCAATCTATTTCTGTGTATTAAATAAATCTATGCTGGCCTGGTTTAGTCACACAAAGGTAGTTTATTAAGAGTAGGGTGTGAAAACAGAATTTGCCTGCGGAGAGCTCGTCCTCTCATTACGGCGGCGCTCTTATATCACAGGGATAGAACTGTGCCATACGTAGCACAACAACATTTCTCCTACAGGTTCCATAAAGTGTCCTAATTACCAATCTGTGATCTTTCTCCCTCCCACTAGACTGCGTGCCTCTTCCTCATTATTCACCCTCAATTATGTGAGGAGTGTGTCCTGCACTGCTTAATTACTTCATCCAGGAAGATGATAAGTTCATTTTGTGATTAACCCTCCGACACCTGACCAGACAAAAATATCATGAGGCCATTATCATTTCAGTTTCGTGAACTTGCTCTCTGCCATTGGGACACTTACTTGCAATGGGTGAGTGCATGTCAAAGATTCCTCGCTGCCAAATGTAAATGCTTTTTTCAAAAACAAGTCATATTTATTCATTGGCTCAATAAGTACATGGACTCAACAATAAATAGCAATCTATTAAAACAGAACCTATTTGTGGCATAGAAATGAATTCTCATCAGGACCTTGGCAGCATTGTCATGTTAAGAAGATGGCAGGCAACAAGATGCAGGTAGGCTTTAATTAGTGCTCAGGCTCGCTGATGGCTTCCCTTCAATTCTCTCTCTCCACTGTACCATCTCCTCTGATTACTGGCATTACAGCAAATTTGCAGTTGATAATCAGCCTAAGATTCCTGCTAAATTTTTCATTACGCTGCTGGAGATGTCACTTGGGCTTTGAGTTTGCATTAACAGGGTTTAATCTAGAAGTGTTTGTGAGTGAGTGAGTGAGTGAGTGCACGTGTTAGTGTGCGTGTGTGTGTGTATCCACGCTAACAAGACGCCTCGTACACATCACACATGTCAGGTACAATCTTGTAAGTATTCCCGGGAGGCCACTTGTTTAACAATTACCCTTCATACTTCATTATTTCATATTGGTGGAGAATGATTACATCCAACCCTTGGAGCACAGGGCTTGACAGTCTCAGCGATATGAAAAGTGCTCATTAAAAGACATGGTCCTAACTCGGTAACATATCTCCACCGACATACTGCATTGCCTGAATTCTGACACTAAACTATGGAGGCAAATACAATAATTGTGATTTTTAAATCATCACTGAAAATACAGCACTAAAACATTTTACATAAACCCGAGTTCAAGTGCCCAGTATTAAAAAACTTAATTCTCAAAATTGCTCAAATTCATCAAGCTCAATTTGGATCTGGAAATTTTAAATCAAGTCGGTTTGCTCAAATGGGTCAAATTTAGGCTTTCATCAATCAGACCTCTGGCCTTTTTTTAAATGGGGAACTCTGCTAAAGGGGTCTTTAATATGCACTTGATGGCTTCATACATGATATGCTAAAAGACTAAAGCTAAAGTCGCAAAAAGTCAGCATCTTCACCAGCTGATGACACTTGTACTCTAGAAGACAAAGAAATAAAGGAGCACCACCACTGTCATTGTGCCAAAACATATGAACAAGAATGTTGCCGTCAGTGGGCTTATTTGACCTCCGTTAAGGTAAATTCCAGCACATAGACGGCACCGTAGGATAACCTGAAACAGGTGACGCCACCGCTAATTTTGCACACAGTTTAGCAACAACATAAAAAGGCTGAGTGAACATAATGTTTTTTTCATGTTGGTTTTGAGCGGTATGCATCCCCACTAACCTGAAAAACATTTTAAACTTTAACGATGATCACCTTAACGATGACTCAATTCCATCAAGTGTCCCAGTGAGCTATTTCAGCGAGCCAGCATGCACAATACCAGGGCCTCTCCTAAGTGGAATGCAGCCATCATTAATGGTTCTGAATACACCTGTGCTTCTCCTACTACGACATGTCAACATGTCTGCCGTGAAAAAGGTCTATACGTCTCCTGCAGCCGAGAGTCAAAGGCAGAGGGACCACAGCGCTCGCCAACGTTAGCTTCTTGTCTCATCTGGGGGCTGATAAAAAGTCATTTTATCAAATTCAGTGCCTGTAACGCTATTTTTCAAGCTACCGTAGCCGTCATATTTAACTGGACCCACGTCAACGCGTTTTCATGGTAGAACAGCCGTGCAGGCTTCCGTCGCCGTTTGTCACTCCGCCTCAGGGGAAAATGCTTTACTCGTGCTGTTGTTTATTTGGTTGCCATGACTTCGCGAGTGATGACGTCCTGTCACTGTTCCAGTTGCTCACCCTGTTGGGGAAAAGGGGGGAGGAATGACTGTTCGCTTGAGTTTAGTGGGGCTTTGCAGATTCGTGTAATTGCGACTTTTCATAAAATGTTGAAGGAGCGGCGGCAACAATTTTGTAATGGCGGTGCGCCGCTACTAAATGTATTTAGCGGAAACGCTGATGTCAGGACAAATGTGGTATTATGAGAAGCTATATTATTAAATCTGTTTCCCTTACCATTGCCTTCTTTTATCCCCTAAAAAAATAAACAACATTTTATTCACATGATTCATGTGCACTAGGGTTGGGTACCGTTCACATTTTTTCCTTCCGGTTCCACTACCCAACGGTACCTTTTTTTCGGGACTTTACCTCTGTAATAACAAAAAAATGATTTCAGTTGTAAAAATAATTTGACACCTATTTATACCATTTACTCAGAACATTTATTTTGAACATTTTACACTCAAAAAAATAAATAAAACCCCTCTCAAACCCATCCCTACAACCTATTAAATCAAATAATTAATTTCTTACACCGCACCTTTTATTCTTGTATTTGTATCTTATTCTATTTTTGCCAGTTTCATTTTCATGACCATTTTTAAATGCTCTTCAATGTTTTATGTACAGCGTTTTGAATTGCCTCGTTGCTGAAATGTGATATAGAAATAAAGTTGCCTTGCCTTACAACCTCCAGCCTGTCAGTCATTCACCGGGGCATAGAGAACACTGGTGTGCCTGTCTGTCAGAGGAAGTGTAACTGCAGCGCGACCGGTTTCGGCTCGCCATTAATATTATAGTCCTGCGTGGAGTTTTAAAAAGCGTAACGGCACTTGCAACCGCTTAAACGACATTGCCGTGACTCACTGTGACTTGAACAGACTGCCGCGTCGACGTAGTCTCACTCCGTCTGCACCACAGCTCTGCGCGCGTGTGTGTGTGTGTGTGTGCGCGCCCCGCTCTCTGTCAAAATCTGAGGGGACAGATAAGCTTGCATCCATCCGCTCTCAGGTACCGAAATCTGGCACGGTTTGATTTAACATGGGAATCGGTCCTCGGTAGTACCGACGTAATTCGGTCGGTACCCAAAAAAAAGTACCGAGTTCGGTACCTAACCCTAATGTGCACTCGTTTCATTTCAGCTCAGTGTGAGAGTCTTTACTGCGTTTTGCTGTTATTTAGGGTCAAGCTTGTTTCTCTGCGCTCATTTGATCTCGGTTTCACCGAGGCCGCCCTGGGTGCAGACAGAGATGGGCAAATATTTTTTATTTGCTTTTAATTTAGTCAAAGTAAAATCTTTATGGGCATTATTTGCTTCCGTACCAAACTGAAATGAAAAGATGGTCTGTATAAGATATTTCACCAAACAAGCCAATGATAAACAGTAACCTAGATATTAATGCCTACACAAATGTGAAACTGCACCCATTAACTTTTTGTTCTTGATTAAACTGTGAAGCGTCACGCTGTGCTCTGCAGAAGTGACTTGTAATCAACTTCCAATCATGAATGGCCCTGTTATCTGCACCTGGCTCCTGAATAAACAAATCGCATTGCCCCCCTCAATCACTTGAAAGTTATCCCACTGAGTGGCACTTCCAACATCATCAGCGATACAACTGGCTGATTCTAGGACCAGAGAGGCAGAAAACTCCCTCCGAAGAAAGCTTGATCAGTTTCCATTGGGCTCAACATAACTATTCTTTGAGTCCTGCTGTTCACTGAATCATAATCACAGCTCAGCTCAATTGAACTCATTGTTGCCGGGCCTGCGAGCCTGTTTTGTCTGCTGATTGATTCATGTCATGTGAGAGCAAGACACTCAAAAAGACCTATCATCATTCATTTGTGTTGGTTTCTGTTTATAGGCCACTCTCTATTGATGATTACTATATCGGAAGATCTTTAATTAGTGGCTTTTGTGTGGAAGACAAATGAAAAACAAAAGGCAAGCGCGGTGCAGTGTAGTGAGATCAAAATGAGAAAACCCAGGATGAGTAAACATTTGAATTATGGTATTAAATATAAAATGAAATGTAACATTACCGAACAAATTAGTTGCAAGGAAACGCAGTAAAAAGAAGGTAGCATGAGGACAGCAGGAGTTAGTTGGAAAAACTCACAAACATTCAGACACCAGAGAGAGGACACAATTACAAGTATCGGGAGACACGGCAAATATTAATTTGCTGCTATATTAATGTTCTGAATGTTGAGTACAGAATCCCTACAGAATTTTTTAAATTGGGACATTAGTTTGGTTGTACAGTTTAGTAACTTGGAAATAACACAAACAAAAATCCTGATTGTGATCCTGCCCGGAAGAAATCATGATACAATATTTTTGCCATATCACCCACCCCTAATATAATGCTGAAAGATTATTATAGAATTATTGCCCAACGAGGCCAAAAATAAATTGCCTAGCTCGGCTTTAATCGTAAATGAAAATGAGTTTCAGCCCTTTATTTACACACACACACACACACACACACACACACACACACTACATACTACTACTTACTTGTAGTAAAAAGAAACATGTTTGTTAACAGAGAATTGTGACCATATATGATGATTTTATTAATGTTAACACTGTTAATAAATTACCTTAAATATATCTTAGACATTTCCATACCGATATGCTTATGATATTTTGGCCAACATACACATCATTACTAATATGATGCGTGTAAGCTAATATCTGCCAATTTATGAAATACTATATGAACATTTGCAGCAGCGAAAGCAGCAAGTGTAGGTGGTTGAACCAGTTACAACTGAGTGTTCAGGTGAGCAATGCAGCAGCGGGCAAAAGATTAAGCAGAGCAGGTTGGCTTAAACACTTCTTCAACACAGCGTTGTGGTGTTGGATAGATGTTGCAGCAAGTAGAGTATGTCGTGTGTGTGTGTGTGTGTGTGTGTGTGTGTGTGTGTGTGTGTGTGTGTGTGTGTGTGTGTAGTAGCAGGCACTGGAGGAGTCTGCATGAACTAGCTGACTAGCTTTGCTCCATTTCAGTCAGCCAAGTTTTTGGAACTGATAAGAATGTGAAGTCAGAAAAAGAAGAAATAAACAAACTGGGGAGTGATGATGATGATGATGATGATGATGATGATCCAGTAGCTGCATAAGTGTTACAGCCTGACACCAGCACTACAGTATGCAGAATTGACTTTGGACCAAGCACAAGACACAATTTCCCTGATAAGAACTAGAAACCACAGAGAGACTGAAATAAGAAGGGTCAATCCAAACCCACCAATCCACCTGGTGTACCTGCAGCAGTGAACTACGGCCAACTATGCTGCAGATATTCACTTATGCATATTAGATAGCAAATGTATGGCTCTTAGCTAACAATCTCCTCTTGTAAAAGGCTAGCTAAAGCAAAAAATAGCAGAAACCACAGTTTAGCAAACGCCATGACAGCAGCTACGTCTACGCAGACAACAGCGCAAGCAGCCTCGTAGTTGTACTAAACCCACAACACTTAACACATAACGCACTAAACACACATAACGTTATGCACTTTAGAACGAGTAGTACATAGTTAGCCTACCTGGGGTGAAGTGAAGCAGTGTCCCCAGGCATCTCAGCGGAGAATAGGCCTACACGCCAGGAAAGTCCATCCGAGAAACCGCAGAGGAACATCAGAAGCCGCGGTCACCTGTAACCCGTATATTGTTTCCCCATTAGCTTAAACCTGCATTAACTGATTTTCTTTGCCACTTGGCACAAGCTGTAAACACAACATTGACATATTATGAGCTCTTCTGTTATGATTAAATGGACATTTCATAATATAAATATAATTTATTAAATTAAATATATTATAATTTATAACAAAATTGTATTAGCAAACAGTTGCTTACCACATCAAGCAAATATGGAGCAGCGTTAGCATTGATTTGGAGTTATGTTTGGCCACCTGTGAATGTAGGTCCAGTCTTCTTTCAGCTCGGTCTCCTCCGACTCCTGAGTAAATTATCTGGCCTTTTGGCAGCTAAATGCTTCATAATGTTTACCAGCTAGCTAGTTGCTATCATTGTCTGTAGTCTGGTTAGGTTTAATAGAGTTTTTCGGTTTTTGACTCACAGGTGAGACACAAACCAGCGCCCCCTGCTGGATGGAGTTATGCCCAAGTACTGACATAACATCTTCCCAAGCCATACTGTTTGAGTTTAGTAACATTTCCAATTGACTTATTTTAAAATACATTTGAATTAGTTAATATAGTTTATATAGCACTTTCATTTCTTTGCATGTTTCCTTATTACATTTTAATATGTCCTTAGATAAAGCCGCTTTCTAGGGTGTTAATTCTTATATCATCTAAATACAGTGTATTGTTATAATAGTTTTGGTTTTTGAAACCAAACCATTTCCTGTGCCTAGTCTCACATTGCCAGACCTTCCTCCACAGCGCTACGGAATGAGGGTCTAGCTAGTCCACACAGCATTCTGGGATGGGAGAAAAACATGCTCTGGTTTATTGGCATTTCTTTAAACCAATCACAATCGTCTTGGCACATATCTATTGCTAAGCCCCGGACACAATGACGGTGCCTCTGCAAAATAGCCTCGGGAAAGAACTTATTTTGGTGGAACATGTGTACGTTCAAAAGTTGGTTCAGATTCAGATTGGACAGATAGTCTAGCTAGCTGTCTGGATTTACCCTGCAGAGATCTGAGGAGCAGTTAACCATAGTCCTCAGAAATCCACTGGAGTTTAGAATGCCAACACAAAGAAAGCGGAAGGGGACGGACAGCCGGCTTAAAAAGAGGGACATCCGGCGGAATTTACGGTGACACCGGGACAATCCCGAAAGTGGCAAGTTGTCGATATAGACCAAACTGTGCCTTACTCCTTTTCTCTGACAGGGTTCCATAAAGCTTCATTGAGACATGCCCCCACCTTGAGTATCACTCCCTGGGTTTTTCACTACCACTCTATCATCGATCCATATTTGACCCTCTGTTCATCCCTTCAAGTTCAATCTCATTTCAGTTCACCCTCGACCCCAAGGGGCAAGATAAAGTCTCACCTCCCAATGAAACTCTACATTTTGAAAAAAATATAACGTCTGCGACTAATAGATTACATAATTGTTACACGTTTAAAATCTCTCCAAGTGGATTTTCATTGCATATTGAAATGGCTTGATCTCTGGTGAAAACTTCACGCATATATGGCTCCCATTGTGTCCAAGTGTACAGACTTCATCTGACTGAGGTTGCTGTTTTTCATCCTGTCTATTATATAAACTGATTTGGCCGGAGACCTTCGCCTCGCTTGGAGCCAAACGTGATGTGATGCTGGCTGACACATCATGACGTCCCTCCCCCTTGCTGACTCCAGGCGCTCTGGTGGAGTCTGGTGCTCCACCTCACAGCCTGCAGTTACCCAAATATCACCTCACCGTTTTTTGACAGCAGGAAGAACAGCATGATATGTGGAACACAGAAACACAATTGTCTGCAGGTGGCATATGGAAAGAACTCTACCTCTGCATGTTACGGAAAGATAAAGCTGTGTTTGAAGTGTGAAGATAAGGAAAATGTTACAGGGTGTCATACGTGTGCTCAAAGAAAATTGTGTTAGCTCTCGCAGGAACAAATATATTTCTGTGTCAAGTTGAATAGATCTTTTCCTCATCCAACATATCTTACGGCATGAAAGATGTGAGTGAAGCACCATTTTAACATTTCAACTCTTGGTGAACTATTCAAAACATTTTTTCTCTGAGAAAAAGTGGGATATCACATAAGATGGTACTCCTACAGAGCTAAGTGAGATTCAGCGGGGTCAGAGGTCAGAGAGCGTGATATACTGTGTTCACTGTGAGACAATAAAACCATTGATACCATATTTATGTTTCCAATTGTTTTTCCCGCTTTTGAATAACTAATTTTTATTATAATGAAAAAGATTTATTTTCATCTTTTATTGCAAAAAAGTATAATTATCTGTACAAATACTGTAAAATCTTTAGTGGTTGCATTTTTATTAATCAAAAGGTCCTTGCCTTGCATCAACAGGGTGCTTTAGAGATAAGTTAAACCACAGAGACTTAGGCAGTGTGAAGTAACCCAAAATCTCTGCCTCCGCGTCTCACACTGTGCTGCACCCTGGAAGTATGGCGGCCTTAACCAAAGGCAGACACATATTTAAATAAATAAGTTGGTAGAGAGATGTGCTCTTGAAGCTGTATTACTGGGCTGACGGCTTAAGCTTAGGGAGAGGGAATGAGGGACAAATTTAGCAGCAGATCTTAGAATAACTAGGTGGGGATAAAGCTTATAAAAAGTGCAAATGGCTGCACTTCTGGACGGTGTGCTTAAGGCCCTAAGATGAAGTGCTGACTGTAATGTTTGCAGTTTTGTGGGGAAAAAAAAGTTTAATGAACTAATTTATGCTTTTCAAACCTGTAGAAACTTGAAGAGGGATTACTGGAATCTTCACAACCTTTGAGTCTGCAACGCTAAAGTGATCCAGTTTATAGACAAGAGAAGAAATTAGCTTTGGTTCAATAAAACTGGATCAACTTCGTTCGTTAATCAATAGCCTTTTTGAGAGGTCGAAGGTGCTCAAAAAGTCACCCAAATTTCCACATGCATCAGAACTGGTGACACTTATTTTTTATTTTTTTTATTTTACATTTTATGGATTTCATGCTCAGATGTGACAAAATGGCTCAATAGCACACCCTAAAAATGTTCAAAGTCCCCTGCTTTAGATTTTACGTAGCCTAATGGTAATTGGTAGGCATTAGACGTACAAAAAAACCCTCTTTACTTGGAAGTATATCCTAAACCTTCTACAATCTAAAGACCCTAACAATGAAAAGTCATTTAAAGTGTATGTTTTCGTCAAACGACGCTGCCTTAGTTTAGCGGCCATTTTGCGCGTTTCGACATGAAACAGGAAGTTACATTATTCACTCTGCCCAAAATGTCTAATGCTTGTTAAGAGTCTAGGCCAGGCGCAATCCGTTCTCAATCCCAACTCGTCAAATACTGACGCTTTGTCAGTGGCTCTCAGTGTCAGATACCGACGCAAAATGCACAAATCACCCTTAAGCTTCTGTATGGAATGCACCGGGCAGAGCAGTAGGTCGACCGTGGCGCTGTAAGATGACGCAGTATTAAGAGCGACAACGGCAGCGAGCAGTATTAAAGGCTTAAAAGCTGCATAAGGAGGTTGGTTGGGGTGGTGGATGGGTCAAACAACACTGGACTTTCACCCAGGAGTCCCGGGTTCATGTCCCGTTCTTGTCCTCTGTGTCACTGAAATGTACATTTAGGAAATAAAGTCTAACTCGTGTGCACAGTGTCGGACGGTCGCACAAATGCATGGCTGCTTCAAACGTTCCGGCAGTAACCCCGACGTACAGGAAGGTGCGAGGGCCCGTTCATTGCTGTTTAATATTGATTTAGTTCATCTTTACCTTTTTGAGAACATAAAATACAAATGAAAGGGGTAAAGGGGTTAAAGTGTTAAATATGAAGCTACAGTCAGGAGACACACTGGAAATAGAGACAAACAGCTAGCCTGGTTGTATTTACACTTTTTTATTTTTTATTTTTTTTATTTTATGTATTTAAAGATATAGTGTGTAGTTTCTGTCCCGCCCATTAGGAATTCTAAGTAATGACAACAACACTGTCGGCGCGTCCAAGCCTTCTGTGATCGCGCACAGCCCTCTTCCTCCACACAGCTGCTAGTAGCCAAGGAGGACATGGAGGATTAAAAAAACATGATGGACTCTTCAGAAAAGGTAATTATTTTTACTCATCTTCTGCGCAGGAAAGTCACCGGACGCCACAATCTTCTGAACATAGCCATACTAAGAAATACAGAGAGAGTTGTTGATAGTGCTATCTTCACCTACACCAACATCCTCCACCTGCCCAAAAAAAAAAAAGAAAGAAAAATGGGAGGTGTAATTGCACCCTCAGCCTCTGTGACTGGGACATCTGTTCCATGGCAGATACTCTTCCCTGTGGACCTGCACTCTTCCAGAGCTGGGAGTCACCCTCTTCAAACCGCAGACAGAAATGTTTCCTCTTTCCCTCCCTTTTCCCTCCATCTCCTTGACTGGAGTCAATACACTGCTGCTCCTGGAGCTATTACCGATATGCTCCGGCCAAGTGTAAAACCTCTATCTGCCACTTATCAGCACACCAACTCTCCTCTATGAAAACTTCCTATTATGCTACACCACCTCTCCTCCAATTCCAGCACACGTCATATTGGAGCTATTTTGGTGCCTTCGAGGCCTTTTGAGAGAAGGTTTGATCAGTCCGTAAAGTATCATCTCAAGTAAGTTTCAGTGTAGCACCATTGTGCTTTTTTACACCTGTGAAAATGCCAGAAACCACAACTCTAGCATTACCTTTATTAATAAATATGCTACCGAACCATACTGTATCTTTATAATGGGTATGTTAGAAGATGGGGGAAGCGAGATAAATCATATTTAGTTAATTAAACAGAATGAACGTGCTTTATGTAAATAAAACATCTGATTCAATTGGAACAGGTTTTCTTTGAAATAGCACAGCTATGAAGATTCATGAGCTTTTTAAGAAAGCAGAATTTCATTACCTTACATCTCTATTATGGCTTTCATAAGCATACATAATAAAAGGGCCTATTAAAGACTTAATAAATTAACTTCTGTGTGAAGTACAAATGGATTTGGCAAAGGCTGTGGGGTAGAAGCTTTCTCTTTAACTCACACTCACTCTCACTCACACACACACACACACACACACACACACACACACAGAAAAAAAGGGACCCGGGGTCCTACTATACTGGAAGAATAAGCAGAGCCGTCAGAAATGGATTAGCCTTTTTAAAACAAATTGGGTTTCGGTTTTGAAAGAATAGAGCCATGTTCTACTTGGGGTCTACTGGTTAAACAAAACACAACAGGCTTTAATGAGTGGGATGAGATTAGTAAAGCCCGCTTGGGCAAAACATGTAAAAGCATAAGGACGTGTGAGTACAACACCAGATTACACAAGCATCAATGAAATCACACCTTAAGAACACATAGAACAAAGAAAGAAAATACACTAAATAACATTTCAACATATTCAAAAGGAGTTTTGCCAACAAGCTATTCCAAAGCCTTGGGGCCCTGACAATCAGCATACTGACACGCCCCCCCCCCCATTTCTCTTTATAAGGAATGTATTGGCCTAGAAATCTCTCATGTGATATCGTGGAGTCCTACATGAGAAAGCAGTGAAGTCGTCGTAAGAGAGAAGCACGGCCCCTAAAGCAACAAAACAAAAGAATATCACAAAATTGAAACAAAAGCGTCCGAGGTGAAGCACACACTCCAATAGTGTTTCCTAGGGAGTGTTGATGGGGAAAAAAACAAAACAAAAAAAAAGGCTTGGTCTGCAATAACTGAGGCAGTCAACGTTGTGTCTCCTGAGACATACGGACTGTAGCATAGGTAAAAAAGAAATGGTCTGTCATTAAAGAGAAACGTTGCTGATTTGAACCTTCTCTGTGTCACTGCAGCACAGGGCAGTACATGCTGATGAACGGCACCCTGTCAATGATTGATGAGGATGAAATGGCAACCATTTCATAGCTATGTAATACATTTGGCCAATTGCATTTGCAAATTAACAGTTTTGAATATTGTTGCCCATTAAAACCTTTTTTTAATGAATGTAGTTTGAATAAGCTATGCATTTAGTTAAAAGGTGTGTGTTTACATTTTCTAAACAGCTGGGCTTTTTTCATAATTTGTGCATACACATGGTCTGAGGCAGTTCTACATCTGTTAGAACCGATTCAGAAAATATTGATGATTCCCGGATTTTTGCATACACAGTGTTCGTGAATGAGGCCCATTTTGTCTTCCAAACAAAATACAAAAAAAAAAAAATAATGAATGTGTATTTTTGGATTATCATCATTTGTGGGTGGCACGGTGGAGCAGAAGGTAGCTTAATCTATACAAATATATATATATATATATATATATATTTATTTGTTGATAATATTTGTAATAATAATCTGAATCTGTAAAGTAACTAGCAACTAAATGTATCAAATAAATGTAATGGAGTTCAAAAGTACAATGTTTCGCTCTGAAATGTAGTGGAGTAGAAGTATAAAGTAGCATAAAATGGAAATACTCAAGTAAAGTACAGGTTCATCACATTTGTACTTAAGTTCGTTACTTTCCAGCACTGGAGGTTTGTAGCTACAGCTCCATTATGTCTCGCAGCACTGACCAGGGCGAAGGAGCCAGAATGCACCTTTAATCTAAAGTATCTTGAGTCTCTCTCTCTCTCTCTCTCTCTCTCTCCCTCTCGCTCTCTCTCTCTCGCTCTCGCTCTCTCTCTCTCGCTCTCTCGCTCGCTCTCTCCCTCTCGCTCTCCCTCTCTCGCTCTCGCTCTCCCTCTCTCGCTCTCTCTCCCTCTCTCTCTCCCTCTCCCTCTCTCTCTCCCTCTCTCGCTCTCTCTCTCTCCCGCTCTCTCTCACTCTATCAATTTCAATTTTCAATTTTAATTTGCTTTATTGTACGGTGGCCGACAGGGGCAAACGCCCTGCAACTTAAGAAAACACACGCAAATAGACAAAACACAAGCAAATTAAGAAAACAACTTCATTAATTTGGCAACACATGCGCAGCATTCAGCAAACGCGCTGCAAATACCACAACACAACCAAATACATAAAGGCGCTGCAAATACCACAACACGACCAAATACATAAACGCGCTGCAAATACCACAACACAACCAAATACATAAAGGCGCTGCAAATAAAAAACGATGCAAAAAGAAATGCACACAAACCCAGAAAAAAGCGATGCAAAAAGAAAAACAACTTCATTAATTTGACAACACATGCGCATCATTCAGCAAACGTGCCGCAAATACACACAACACAACCAAATACACAAACGCGCTGCAAATACACACAACACAACTAAATACACAAATGCGCTGTAAATAAAAAACAATGCAAAAAGAAAAGCACACAAACCCCAAAAACAAATGCAACAAAAAACTGCAGCATCCAGATTACACAACGGAAGTTCTCCAGACCTCTAGAGGGAGCAGCTAGTGGAACAGCTGGATTTAAGACCCCACGGGGAGAGAGAGAGAGAGAGAGAGAGAGAGAGAGAGAGAGAGAGAGAGGGGGAGAGAGAGAGAGAGAGAGAGAGAGAGAGAGAGAGAGAGAGAGGGGGAGAGAGAGAGAGAGAGAGAGAGAGAGTGTGTGAGAGAGAGAGAGAGAGAGAGGGGGAGAGAGAGAGAGAGGGGGAGAGAGAGAGAAAGAGAGAGAGAGAGAGAGAGAGAGTGTGTGAGAGGGAGAGAGTGTGTGAGAGAGAGAGAGAGTGTGTGAGAGGGAGAGAGAGAGAGAGGGGGAGAGAGAGAGAAAGAGAGACGGGACACATTCAATCTCAGAACGGTGTACAACGGTGAGATCATAGACTGTAAATATTAAGTCTATGTTTGAGATATGTTTTCTCTCGTTTGGTGGGTGTGTCTCGGCTCAGGTCACAGGTGACACTCAATCAGCAGAGACGTCTGTAAACTCGTGGTGATAAAACATTTAAAACTGCATCAGCGTTTAATGTTGACGTTTGTTTAAGCCATATTACATGAGAGGGTTTCATTTCGAGGTCCGAAATTACTATATAGGCTATAGGCCTCCTCAAGTGTAATATTGTGATTATACAACAAAATAAGTGATCAATCTGTATTCATATTGTGGAGCAATTTGCTCTTGAAATACAAAAAAACAAAAAACAGACAGGATTTATAGTCCCTCCCCGTTTAGTAAACCAGCCAATTTACCGTGGGATTTATCAACCTGAATAAATCCCGCCCCGCATAAACACAAAACTGCTTTGCTTGCTCCATCGTGTTGTAACTAAGACATCTACTGAAAAAGTTATTGTATTCATTAGCATGATTGCCGTACTGTTTAGTTCAAAAACATCCAAAACACCAAAGTATGAAGACATAGAGGACCAGACGCAAGCTTTTGTTTTGAAAAGTCGAAGCTCGGGGACAGCACCAGCCGGGAGGGCACGAGACGGGAGCATAGACTGTATATTAATAATATATTATATTAGGCTATGTTATTAATAATAATAATGATAATATGAATTTAATATATAGTCTATGGACGGGAGGGCATGAGACGGGAGTTCTCTTTTTACTATGCAGCCATACCAGACTGGAGAACTTCCGTTGTGTAATCTGGATGCTGCGTTTTTTTGTTGCATTTGTTTTCGGGGTTTGTGTGCTTTTCTTTTTGCATCGTTTTTTATTTGCAGCGCCTTTATGTATTTGGTTGTGTTGTGTGCATTTGCAGCGCGTTTGCTGAATGCTCCGCATGCGTTGTCAAATTAATGAAGTTGTTTTTCTTTTTGCAACGCTTTTTATTTGCAGCGCCTTTATGTATTTGGTTGTGTTGTGTGTATTTGCAGCGCGTTTGCTGAATGCTGCACGTATTGTCAAATTAATGAAGTTGTTTTCTTAATTTGCTTGTGTTTTGTCTATTTGTGTGTGTTTTCTTAAGTTGCAGGGCGTTTGCCCCTGTCGGCCACCGTACACTGAAATTAAAAATTTCTTTCAAATTTAAATTAAATTTAAATAAAAACAATTAAAATATAAAAAGAAAGAAAAAGAAAACTCTCTGTCTCTCATCTTTATATTGCAGAAGGATACGATCTATGAGGAACATATGAACAGTAATGCCCTAAAACTGTCCCTCGAGGGACACCATACTTAAGGAATGATGAAAAAGAAGAACAAACAACTGCCACATTCCAAACATCTAAAGCAAAAGAATCTGCACACTCTCCTTTAAAGACTCCTTTGGTTATTAAAGACTCCTTTGGTTATTCCATAAACATGTGTTAGCCCCTGGGGTGGCTAATTTTGAATGTAATAATGTATTTAATCACAACGTAACATTATTGATCCCCATGTTAAAAGCTATTTATGTGAGGGCCTGTGGGCTGGCAGAGTGACGGGCCCACTCCCCTCTGTGTCATGTATTCCCCATTCCGCCATGCTAGCCAGAGGCCTGCAGCGTGCTGGGGGAGATAACAAACAAAATGAGTCTGCTGAGAAGGATCATGTATGCCGGGGCTCAGGAGGACTGGCAACGTCCTCACTCAGACCCTTAGAAAAACTTTACTGTAGACTGTGTGTTTGTTTTTGCATGGGTTGCGATATGAGGGGTGGAAGACATCAAACATGCCTGTACTTTCTTTTTTTTAGATCAATTTTTTATTGTTTATATATTTTCCAACATATAGAACAGACAAATACAATTGAACAAGAACCAAAACCCTCTCGCACCCCCCACCCTCTGCGATCTCGAGATAAACAAAACAAACAAATAAACAAAAAAACAGAAATCACACCTTGCCTAGTCACTCTCCTCTAATTCTTGTGATGCTGAGGTCATTAGGTCTGATATTTGTGCTGCTGCGTTTTTCCATAGGTCTATAGTTGAAGATTTGGCTTTGTTAATCCTTGCTGTAGAGAGCTCAAGCATAACTATTTCTAGAAAATACACCAACCAAATGTACATGCCTGTACTTTCTGAACCGTCTACAGGAAAGAAATCTATAATACATAGATTAGTAAATATTTCTCAGCTGGTAATATGAGTTTGAGTTAGTCAGCTACTCCAAAGATGTCAGATTTCACTGCTGGATTTGGGGTTTTTTTCTTACAATCTTACAAAAAAGTACAGTCAGTGCCTGTACACGTGGCTGGCTATTTTCATAAACGGACATTTCAACCTCTCCGTTTTCAAAAATAACATTGTGCACAGCTGTCAGTTTTCAGAAAAGTGTTTGTTTACATGTACCTGTGTATATATGCTGTCAATGCCGTCAAGAGCATGCCAAACCTGTAGGTGGCAGTGTAACGAGAAGCTCAAACCCACGTTAGCCAATCAGAATCCCAAAAATAGCAACAACAGCAACGAATCACTTCCTCATTCTCTCTCTCGGCTGCCTAAACCTCCGTTTGTCTCAGTTTACATGCAAACGTGCAAACGAAGTTTTCCAAAATCTCGACTCTGGCCGGAGGTTTCAGAAAGAATGGTTTTCAGAGGCGAATTTGTTGTTTGCGTGTAAACAAAGGGCAAAAACGAAGGGAAATGTCTCCGTTTTTCAAAATAACCATGTACGTGTAAACAGGGCACTAGCGTCTTTTTGTTGGTTTGTTTAGTTTTGTATTTTGACACGTTGTAAGCATCAGTATCGATGGCCATTTTTCTCAGACAGCTCCAGCACTCTTGGCTGGCCCAGGATCAGCACCCTGGACAGCAGTCGGTACACACTTAATGGTGGAAGTTATGCAGGCTGAACTCTGTGTTCCAGCAGAGGGGCTGGACAAAAGTGTCTAAATGCATTTCATCCTGAAAATTCCAAATTTCAAGACAAACTTCAACTAAAATTAGAAAATGACCTTCAATTAAATAAATAAAATGTTACATTTGTTCAACTTAGATTTTTTACTTCTAACTTATTTCAAGTTGGAAAATAATTGAACATTGTTGCAACTTTAAATTTCTAACCATGTTAAAGCTTGTGTTGTGTTAAACATGGCTTTACTTCAACATTCTTTCTGGCCCCACAGACCCCACTGATGTGTGTGTGTGTGTGTGTGTATATATATATATATATATATATATATATTTTTTTTTTTTTTTTTTCTTCTGATATTGTTGTAACCTAGTATACAGTGGTAAAAAGTAACTAAGAACATTTACTCAAGTAGTATACTGGAGTATACTTCTAGGCCACTACTATACTTTTTACTCCACTTCATTTCCTCCACAGCTTTAGTGACGTGTAAGATTTCCATACAAAACTTTGGACATGCTTATAAAACACAATACATAGTTAAAGATTTAATGTGTGATACCCATCCTTTTTTGGCTTGCGTTTACTTTGGGCATCTTTTCAAAAGTTTAAGATATCTACATGACTATATGACTACATCAGAGTGACATTATATTTTCATAGTTATATATTATAGGCCCATTCTTAATCACTCAAAATAACAACATGTGCTCTGCAGATTAAGAGATCAATATTTAACTTAAAATAAAGATGTGTACTTGTAATACTTATGTATGACAAAAAATACAAGAAATTATATATAATCAATTTTATATTTTTGTGTCATGCATCACAGCAGTTGTCAAGATTCACCTTTGCATTATTCATTATTATGATTCGATTTCTGTAGTTGTGTTTTGTTTTCAAGAAATATATGCACATTTAACAATGAAATATACCAAAAGTAAAATTGTAAAAATGGTACATATAATACGGGAGAATTAAAGGGATTTTTTTTATTTTGGCTACATGGCTGCTGCGCATACACTAACATGTGACTTTCATACACAAGTCCTGGTTTACTACACTAAGTGTATGTGTACCACAATACACCATATTGATAACTGCCACATCCCTGAACATACACACACACACACACACACACACACACACACACACACACACACACAAACATTTATACATGCATTGGAGTCCGCTGCATGTGCCAAGTAATTAAAGCCCAAATCGTGATATGTCGGAGCCCTTCCTCATGCCCTGCAGCTCCTGGAAGGTGTCCTGGCTTATCAGGGCCATATTGATCTGAGCCGGAGGAGAACCTGGTCTGAGGGACATTTGTGTTCATTTTAGAAGAGGACACAGCTGTCAGCGGGCTAAAGATTAGTCCGTCTACAGAGTTTTTCTGACAGCATCACTAAACAGTGTCTGGCTGGATGCAGACGGGAAGAATCAAACCTCACGCTCTTACATGTATATGTCAAATAAATCATATATGTATCACTTGTCACACAGTACAGAGAGGTTTGAGACAGGGCTTTACCTACACTAGAAATGATAGGATCATTAGGAATCCACACTGAAAGCCACATCAGTTTCTTGGGATTAGTATTGTATAAAGATACATATGGTGCGGTGCAAAATGTGAGAGCTTGTAGACTTGATGTGAGCACTTGTAAAATACCAAAATCAGAACTTGTATGTGTTGTGGATTTTCTTAAGCCAATTTGTCGAATCAAAGAATCTACAGGGAGACCGGATGGTGCAATTATAAGATCTTTATTCAACCGAAAGACCCTGAGTATGTTCTGCCTTTCTTCAACATTCATTCCTTTTACCCATAGCCACAAAACAAGCCCACACTTCTCACTGGACATCCCAGCAACCAACATGTCCATGTAAGGTCACTCAAACTCCTCATGCTCTTTTAATCAATTAGATATGCAGTTGTTGGACTTACTCCCGGACATAGTTACGTTCAGAATGTCACGTATACAGAAAAACAGATTTCATAAGAGTCTCATGACCAGGGTCCAGAAAAATTGACACAGAAAAACATATTAAGTTAAAGTACTAGATTCAAATAGGAGTATAAGAGATAAAACAAAACTCATACATATATTCAAAATTTGACTTGTAAAAAATATTCACACACATGAGCTGAATTTGAAGTAACAGAGGAAAAAAAAATTTTTTTTTCTACAAGCTCTCATGATCTCAGATTGTCCACCATATTTATCTTCATGTTGTTCTGTGAGACAGTCAGCACAGTAGGTTCAGTACTGTAAGCATTTAAAGGGGTGGTTCAGAATTTTGGACATAGGACCTCATTTCCAAGTTAGCCAGTGTGTTATTTATCAGTGGAGACAGTTTTCAACACTTTTCATCCAGTCCTTCCAGTTGCAGAGTTCGCTGGTGCTAGGCTAGCGCAGGTCCACAGTATCTGCTAGCCTGCCGTTAAAAACAGTCTCACACACTCCACAGTACACCCGAGGCAAATAAATTATAACGCCAGACTATCGATGTAAATGTCTGTTGATAAAATAATGTTAGAAATAAAACTACCCTTGCATCTCAATGATCGCATTACATTTTGAGGGACTAGTTTCTCAGCAGCGCAGCACACTCCAGTCGGGAAACCTAGTAGCTGCTGGCTTGGACATCAAGATACCGGCGGAGACCCTACTCAACTGGCAAATGTGTAGTGATCATTTTAGACCAGACGACTTTGAAAAACTCCGCAATCTAAAGGACCACAAGTCACTGACAACGAATATGGTTCCATCCGTCTTTCCAGATGCACCAACAGCTACTGATGAACAGGTAATACCTTTCGGTAAGCCACTCTAGCTAATAAAGCTATATAATATAATAAGCCCCTTTCATAACATGAGCCTAGCTGCTACTGATAGATTGAGACTGACAACGTTAGTGGAATGTTACTGTTCAATGCATTGTAGAGAGTGACAACGTTAGCTAACGGTATAGCTACACTCTTGGTAGATACCTGGCTGGGCTAACCGCTAACTTTAGGTAATTGCTGACAGAAACGTCATGTAAGCTCGGACAGTTAACATGCAAATTGCTAGCCTGTGTGCTTTCATGTACCGGTAACTTTATGTGAGTTATAGCCTGGCAGAGTGGAATTAGTTGGAGCTCACAGCGGCAGGTAAATAAACTTGCGTGATTGGCATGTAAACTGGCTTTCTCTGTAGCCTAGGTAATATCGCTCCGCTGCTGCTGCTGTAGCATATGCTACCAACTACAGGGAACAAAGTATAACTATTGCAATGCGATGCAAGGGTAGTTTTAATTCTAACATTATTCTATCAACAGACATTTACATCGATAGTCTGGCGTTATAATTTATTTGCCTCGGGTGTACTGTGGAGTGTGTGAGACTGTTTTTAGTGGCAGGCTAGCAGATACTGTGGACTTGCGCTAGCCTAGCACCAGCGAACTCTGCAACTGGAAGGACTGGATGAAAAGTGTTGAAAACTGTCTCCACTGATAAATAACACACTATGTCCTATGTCCAAAATTCTGAACCATCCCTTCAATACTGTAGGCTGGACTTTGAATCAACCAGGTCCACAACTGGTCTGATTTGTAGGCGCTGCTTCCCTGAATCAGTCGTGCTCGTTGAATACACACTATCTTAAAAATAGCATGTTTACTGTAATTTGAGGTATTTGCACAACATCCTTTAGTGGTCAGTGGGCATGATTGGTGTGTCTGTGGCTGTGATATTCAGACACAACTGCAGAGTATGTGTGAGTCAGTGTCTTAATGACTCACTTACTAGTGGCCAGATCCTGAACACATATTAGTACAAGATTGATGTTGTACTTGTATATTATATTACTTCTTTATATGGTACAATTTGTTTAATACATGTACACAGAGCGCGATTTGTGAAAAAAAGCAGAGGGGTGGATGTTTTTTGATCACGCACAACAAAACAAAACCTGCAAGATTGAAATCCCCCTTGCACTACCATGGATATAGTGCCAGGTATGCCACTTAAACACTTAAATATGCACTTCAATATTCAATGGAAATCACAGCGCTTTCAAGCCGGAGAGCGGAGTTCACTTCGTGGTGGAAACAAAATACTTTCACTCAGGAAACGCTCGTTCGTTCCTCGGGAATGTCTTAATCCAAACCACGATCTTTTTCCTAAACATAACGAGTCGTTTTGCTGCCTAAACTTAACATCATCACCGCATGATGCTAACGTTTTCTGGCTAAAGTCCACTACCATGGCCCCTGAAAGGACTGTCATCTGGCGCTACCTGTACCCGGCTCGCAGTCACCTATTGGCGGCTAAATAGTCTCGCTTTGCCAGACCTTCCTCCACAGCGCTGCGGAGGAGGGTCTGGCTAGTCCACATAGCATTCTGGGATGGGAGAAAAACGTGTTCTGGTTTATTGCCATTTCTTTAAACCAGTCACAATCGTCATGGGCGGCGCTAAGCTCTGCACGGAGCCATGGTGCCTCTGCAAAATAGCCTTGGGAAGAAACTTGTTTTGGTGGAACGTGTATGTTCAAAAGTTGTTTTAGTCGTGCAACAGAAAACTCCGATTGGACAGATAGTCTAGCTAGCTGTCTGGATTTACCCTGCAGAGATCTGAGGAGCAGTTAACCATAGTCCTCATAAATCAACCGGAGTTTAAAATTGTAACGCAAAGAAAGCGGAAGGAAACAGACATGTGGCACCGGAGCAATCCCGGAAGTGGAACGTCGTGGATATAGACTAGCGGCTAAACAAACTGCCGATGGTAGCCGGCGTCCCAGAGCTCTTGGCTAAATACAACCAGCAACTGCCGCTGGGATTTTATCGTTCTATGGCACTATAGACTGTTCACGATACAGCGCTTTACTTAGTTTGAAATACTTCTATTTTAGGTATATAACATAAGGTCTATTGGTGAAGTAGCATTGATCACTTTAAGGGTTGGGATACATTTTGTCCCCACTGGGGATAAAAATAATTCAGCAGAGATATATAGACCAGAAAGGGGGAAATCCCACGCAATCCCCCCGTCAAATCGCACCCTGCATGTACAGTGCAATACATAAAAACTGAAAAGTGTAAAGAAATGAGAAAGCTGCCCTTTAATGATTCATGGGTTGAGTGGGTGTCCAGTTTTTAAATGTTGCATCAATATTGTTTCAGCTTTTTTAAGTTGAAATCTTTTGCTGCTGATGTGTGCAGCAAGCTCAGTGCTACACCCACCGTTTCTTCACAGTTGCTAAACCAGCCCCTGTCTGAACCCTGTTCCCTTCTGATGGATCCCCTTGTGTTCATTTATTGAACCCAGGTAGGTGTATCCAATTAGGGTTTCTGTGTCTCCCATGTCAGGCTATGCTAAATCTGCCTCCAAAAAGCTGGGGATCCTATTAGCTCGGAGTAACGCCTCTGTATTTTATACCAGGGCTTTTATGGGCTCTCCAATGTCCCTGCATCAAAGGAGCCTTGTCTGTACATGAATCTCGCCATGCCAGAATCCCTCAACCCCATTATCTGGGTGAAGTGCCCTTCCTCGGCTATTTGTATCCTCCCCGCGCCTCGCGCCATTACCTTCCACTGGGTAATGGCTCTTTAGGCTTCTTGTCTTTCTGTCCTGCCTCTGTTACAAGAAAAAAAAAGCTAAACTAAACTCGTTTTCTTTCTTTTTGTGATATGTCGGTACGCAACTACTTTATATGTTGTAATACTGCTTCAATATCAGATATACTTGCTGCATTAAAAAGCCTGTTGGGGTAAGTGTTCGCTGGAGATAACAGGTATAGTGGAGCCTACATCTTTCGTTGTGATTGTCTGTAACATGGATACAGAAGCAGCACTCATGAAGCGATAAGCCCTGGGTAAATACCGTAACAGCAGCTCAGTGAAACATCTGAAAAAAAAAAACACAGACACTTTATTATATAATCTCACCTTTGAGGAAAAACTCAAAGACACCACTTCCATCTTTTTTACCGCTTTCCCATTAAACTCAAATTAGATGATTATTTACTGTGGATCTGCTCAGTCATGCACAGCCGATCTTTCAAGACCCCTCTGCCGTGAAGAAACTCAAGGATAATGGAAAATTGATTTTTATATCCCCATATCTGTTTAAATATGATTAACAGTGAGTTTGACACAGCACATCAAATTAATAACGACGTGCAGTGGGGGAAAAGGCAATCAATAATTGACAAGATAAATATAGATAGCGGTTCATAATGCTCCCGACGCGGGTCACACCGATAACAAATGGAGCATTAGCATGTGAATGATAATCAGGAGTCATTAGGCAGGTGTGAATGACAATACAAAAGCGCAGCGGCGACCACACTTTGACATCACCTCTAACACTCTGGGGGCAGCCTGTGAACTGAACTGAGCCCCGAATCTCTCTGTTAATCTGTTCTGCCGCCTGATAGGAACCTACAGGGCATGTGGCAGAGCACCGTGTTACTACTCCAAGTTGACCCCCCCCCCCCTCCCACAACACCACGCAGCTCCACTGTTTCCCCTGAATCAAAAGTGAAGTGGTGGCTAATGAAAACGAAAAGCACATTTGTATGTCGTTAGCGCTGAGTGCGCACGGTGGGGTTGGGTGCTTGAACGTAGTTCAACAGTGATTACGCAGAGGTTAACGGCCGCTCTGACATAAGTGTTAGACTCCTCGTATTATGTCGATTCACTGAGCTGTTGAACCATTACTGCTCTCTCTCCCTCCGTCCTCTCACAGTCAGATAAAAGGTATTTGCCCACGGCTAGACAGATTGTACTTTGCATTTATAAAACGCATGCCTTATCAAACATTTGCTTAACACTGCCTTTGGGATCTCATTTCATTTTGATCAGGCTGCAGTTTTCATCACAGTTCTTCCTCAGCAGGTGCTATTTCCTGTGTGATACATGCATTTAATGAATCTAAAACATCTAGGGGGCTGCAGAAGTGTAAGCAGTGAAGATCTGTGCAAAGTCCAGGCCTTAACTTATCATCAGCCTGCTCAAAACTATAGGTTTTAGATGACAGGGCTCGTAAATGGGTTATCTAAAATCCAATAAATATTGGAAGAGAGATTGAGGAGAGGGAGAGGCGGCGCTTGACTGTATCATCCTGAACCATAACTTTCCCTCCAACCAGGGGCCCATTTATTGTCGATTCCATCCGAAAGATGGGTCTGTCAGTTGTGTGGGAGTCTCGCTGCTGTTTATTTTCAAATCAATACTCAATTACTATAAGGAAGATCCACTCCCTTGCCCATTTTCGAGATGAAATTATGGACTGCAGCAATAACACTTAGTCAAGGCGAAAGCTGGTGTCATTAACTCACAACTGTGCAGGATAAGTACACCGGGAGTTTGTAACAACTGGATTTCTACCCCCCCTCACCCTCCTCCTTTTACCCTTTTAGTTTCTAATTAATCACAATGAAAAAGACCTTTCGCGACATGACTGATGGCAAGAGAAAACAATTTTCACCCTAAGAGCCTTTTAATTTTAAACTCTGAGAGCTCATTGACTGCAACGCCCAACAACCCATCAATGCTAGTTTTTAATGCACTTCCTCTTTTGTTATTGAGAAGAATGGAGAGGCAGCGAAGGCCCCGGCTCCTCTTCATAACTCATGTCATTGATTTGCTAAATGCCAGACATTTGCCATAGGAGAGAGTCCTGTCAATGGTGTTGGCAGGGTGTGTGTAAATTACTCCATTAGGGAGCGTTTTTTGGTTATTTATAGTTGAGAGAAATAGAGGTTAGGCTGCATAAACGAGCATGGATCGGGCGCTGCAAGTCAAATGCATCCCTTGTTTGAACCTTTTACATGAAGAGGTCCTTTAAGTACAAGAAGAAGAATAAAAAAGCTCCTTTAATATTACAGCATAAAAACAGAAAAAGCCATCATTCACTGTAACACATTATGACAGATGGGGTTTGCTCTTGTGAAAGTAGGCTAGACAGGTCCGAGGGCAAAATCCAGCTCTGACAGAAACTGTGCCAAGCAGTTCTGTTGTAGTTATTGTTAGCGTCCACACCATTTGGACGGGTCAGTCAAAACAGTCACTGTGACATTGCAACATGTTGGAAGAGATGCTGTCTTTGTAGAACGCAAGCACAAAAACAAAGTTCAGTAACAACAGAGCCAGACATAAACAGGTCATAGCTGTTCTCAGTTAGCACTTCAACTATTGAGTCCACCAACATAGCTGAATATAATCCTCCACTGATCATTATTCATTGAATCAGATCATGACAGAGGTACTAGAAACAGATTTCTAGCATCTTACTCATCCACCTTAAAGGGATAGTTTCCCTACAGTAGATGGCGGTCAGTTTGGAGACATGGAATCAAAGCAATGCAAAGCTTTTAATTAGGGGTGGGAGGGGTGGGGGAAAATATCGATACAGCATAGTATCGCGATATTTTCCGTGACAACACTGTATGGATACACAGACGCCAAGCATCGATCTATTATTATATATGTGTTGGTCAGTTTGTCTGCTTGACGATCCCATTTTGCAGCAATAACACTGAAGTGAGATGAACAAACGGAGAACTGTATCTTTTTAGATAAAACAGATGTTGACAAAGTTTCCTTTTGGGGACATCATTTGAAATTGGGAAATATTTGAAGTTGGAAAAAAATCACAATAATATCGTACTGTGACATAAGTATTGTGATGACATCGTATCGAGAGGCCTCTGGTGATTCCTACCCCTGCTGTTAATGGGGCCACACAACACATTATGGGATAAAATGCATTTATAATACTAAATTCAACATGTTTTACGTGATAATAATATCTTTCAAATCAGTGTGATGGCATCATATTTTGGTGGAAGAAAAATTCTAAACTTTCTAAGAAAGCTGGTAAAGTCTAGGTGTTGCTTTCAGCCCAGCAAGTCATCCAATTGGTTAGGGTTACCTTAGACGAAGTCAGACGAAATTCCCTCGTCTACGTTTAAATATTTGTAAAAACCCACAGACAGCCGTAAGGGGTGACCAATAGCATTGATTTATGAAAAAATTATTAAAATGGCGAAATATGGAGATACAAGGTTTCGGCCTGACAGCGAGGATATTATGGTTTGCGTTAAAATAACTACTTTGTTAAGATAAGGGGACCTTCGTAGTCATGATTAAAAGAAAACAAGCTTTACCGTCGGTAGGAGAAAATATATCTTTCCTTGGAAAGATGCATTCATACCTGATGGAGGGAGCAGCTATGGCCACAATCAGCAGGTTATTGTCTGAGCTTTCCTCTCTAATCACAACATTGTAGGTTATAGGTCTTTTTTTTTGCATCGGGAAAGATATTTCAGCATCACGGCCGCCTTTAAAACAGGTTTCTGCTATGAAGAAGTTTCCTGCTCCTAAGTGATTGCTGGTGACGTGGCATGCAACTTGATTCAAAGTAGTTTGCTGCACCGGTATGAAGACCTGCAAGTCTTTAAGATGCCGGGGGTGGATTCCCATAGACCTCACTATTTGTTCATCTCTGCTGTTTGTTTTCAATCACTGAAAAAAATGACATGATACAAGATAAACCAATAGCAAGCTCCACAGGAAGCACAGTGCTTCAATATCACATCCTCAGGAGACTACCAGGTGATTCTTGTATATTTTTTATATATAATTTGTGAACGACTGCAACTGCTTTAATTCAATGAGATTAATTCAATCATGCAGGATTTTAATTTGAAACGTGTCCCGTGGATTCAGTTTAAAGTACTCGATGTTAAGATGAGGACCTGTGTTGTGTTCTCATTCTATTTAAATGCAGCAGGGCTTGTTTTTGTGCCACCGTGTGTGTTGCCCATGGATGTGGGCGAAGTAGTATTCACAGATTCCCACACAAACTCTTTTACTCATTCCATCCGTGAAAGTGTTGCCAGTGCGATAGGACTGCATTTAACAGCATAAAAGAGAAATGGAGAGTAACAAAGTGCCCCTGAGGGGTAGTGACATTTTTTGCCGTGACTCTTCTATGACACCTTGATAAGGCAATTACAGAGTAATTATCGTAACAAGTGGCATTACAGTTAATTATCCTCATTTTTCTGCTAAAATAACACCAAATCAGTAATGAGTGAATTTCAGAATCTTTAATCAGCATCTCATTAGGTGTTGCAACTGCCTGATTTAGTCAGCTTTCAATGACAAATGCAATTAGTGCTATAAAAACAAGAAAGTGACAACATTGTGCCAAACCAGGCAGATGAATCTGTCACATCCTTCAGAGATTTCACACTTCAGTTCATAATGGCTAATTGTATTTGGTGAGTCTGTGTGCACGGTTCCAGCCGCTCCTGAGATGCTATCCGTGGCCTGAGTGAAACAAAGGGTATAAAGTCAATGGGAGCCACGCTGGGAGTGAGAGTTGGAGAATCTCTGCTCTTGCAGCAAATGGGACAGATAAGCGGAAACGCTCTCTTCCTCTCTCCCCCCAAGTTAGCTGGTGCAGCAAGGTCAGGTGAATGTGATCAGCCACTGTGTCTAAGCGTATTATCAGGCGAAAATCTGTGGAGTGACGTGAGCGAACCGGGCCAGTCAGCTGTCTGGAAAAATCATTACACAGAGCCGGACATTTTGGATAACTTTGGAGGCAATCGGCCGCTTGGGATGCGGGCGTGGATCTCTGCGTGACCAAAACGCCCTTGAATAAAACACTTCCTCATCAGAGCGGTCAGGAGCCTATAACCGACAGTTGGCTGTTCTTAGGAGAGCAGGCCAAGATGAGCTTAGGACGTTCTGTAAAACTCACTGTACAGCTTTTAAACCTCAGCACCTGCAGAGATATTACATTGTGTGAAAGTGTCTCCACCAGGTATTTCATAGCATCTGTTCACTTTGTATTCAAAGTAAAATATGTCATTTTCTGTCTCTCAATCAAAACAATCACACAAAAAATGCGAAATAATCGCCTGTGAATATTTCGCATACAAATTATTCATACTGGCAGCGATGAGTGAATTTAACTCCCTCTGGTAAACAGTACGCAGTGTAGGTTACATGTCCACGGTTTTTATTGTGAGAGGTAAGAACGGTGTCTGGTAAATGCTGCCTTCAAGGTTAAAAGGAGTAATAAAGTCTGTCGTCTATTACAGTCTATGGCCGGGACAGCATCTCCGTGTTGTTGTATTATGATCCTCATAAGTAAACAACAACGTGATTGGTTGTCTTTTTAACAACAACAAATAACGTCGCTATACTGTATTTGCGTTGTGTGTGAAAGTACTCATAACAAAAACAACGGTCCGAAAAAATTGATTGGCGTGCGAATTAATCGCACAAAGAAAATGTCCCTGGTGTGGAAAGACCTTTAGGATTCCTTCACTGTCCATCCTTCAGGAGGTTTTTTTACCGGGAGCCAAATTATCCGCAGAAGTCTTCTTCTCTCCAAAACCAAACAGACCCTGTGAATTAAACTGGTAAAAACACTGAATAAAGTAGTTTCAGGTTAAAAAACAGCGTTTATTCCTCTCTGTTCGTCACGCTGGCGGAAGGGCTGGAGCCGAGCTGCTGCTAGCTCAGTTTGTTTCTCTGATAACTTTAGATCATCCGGTTTAAAGTAACTATGTGTAACTTTTAAATGTTTCTGAAACTGTGTAATGTTCCATCTGATGATCATAAATGACCTGTAACAGCAAAAGACCAACAGTGAAAAGAACGCTAGGTTTATATAGTTATTATTAATGCCTCTGCCCGGGTCCGATTTTTCCTGCAAAGTCACAAAATGATTTACGGCAGATAGACGGCGCTACAGTAACACATTCTGAAGGGTCACAGATTTCGGCTGAACACCGGAAAAGCCGGTTAGTGAGTATGCAGGTAAAAGGTAGCAGCAGGAGGTTTCTTTATATAGGCCTAATTGTATTTTAATTTTATTTTAGAAGTTATCTGCTGTAGTGATGGCTGATACTGGGGCGGGGACATCACAGGAAAGAAAGAAATTAAATGAAAAACAACCAAAAGTGCAAAGGGAAAGTGAAAGACGTGCGTAATCCGAGTCACACTCGGTCGGGCTGACAGATGGAGACAATTACGGGATTGTAAATTATTCAAAAATGTCCCCGAGGTGGCCCTCAGGTATGTAATATGTCTATTTCATTCGTATAATAACTTTAGATTGCGCGATGTGGTTGTAGTCAGTAGCCTAGATTAAATTGAGGAATATTTGTTTCCATAATCAGTACACATAGACACACATTGAAACATATAGATATACACATCCACAAAGTCACAGCCACAAAATCTCAACGAATGCAGCTCACAACAGTGCATTTTAATGCAGATCAGTTGCATATTATATCTTTAAAGACCAGTGGTGGAATGTAACTAAGTACATTTGGTCAAGCCATGTACAAACTTAGATCTGCTCTTATCAATATTTCTATATTAATAATAGATCAAGTGACTGTGTTATGTAAAATAGGTCACTTGAAGTGACGAACCCACACAAAATTAGGACTGAAATCTGCAGTTCCTATCAGCTGAACAGAAGTTGATGGGAGCTGTGAGACTGAACCAAAACAGTGAAATTGTGGGCCCGAAAAACCAAAACAATGAGCTGAAAGTCGCTTTAAAACTCCATAGAGCTGAGTTGGGTGTTAACATGATCTGCGTCAATCACCGTATAGTCTATAGCTTCGACGTTGCACTTCCGGGATTGCTCCAGTGCCGCCGAAAATTCCGCCGGATCTCTTTCATTTCAGCCGGATGTTCATTACCTTCCGGTATATTTGTGTTGGCATTTTATCCGGTGGATTTCTGAGGACTATGGTTAACTGCTCCTCAGATCTCTGCAGGGTAAATCCAGACAGCTAGCTACACTATCTGTCCAATCTGAGTTTCTAAAGTTAAAACAACTTTTGAACGTGCACGTTCCACCAAAACAAGTTCCTTCCTGAGGCTATTTTGCAGAGGCACCGTTGCTCCGCTCGGCACTTAGCGCCGCCCAAGAGGATTGTGATTGGTTTAAAGTTGGTTTTAATTGCCAATAAACCGGAGCATGTTTTTTCCCCATGACGGAATGCTGTGTGGACAAGCTAGACCCTCCTCCGCAGCGCTGTGGAGGACGGTCTGGCATTGCGAGAATAATCACTGTATACCATAGTTGCACAAGCCAAGTAACCACTTGGTGGATCAGTGGATCCAGAAATACTGTTACTAATAATACATTGGATTTACAGTTAATGTAGCGCTTTTCAAAGTCCTCAAAGACTAGTTAGTGCCGATGGGGATGGGGATCCAAAAACCTGGATGCAAAGCACATGGCAAAGCAAGCAAGTACCATCAGCACGCTCAAGGGATAGTCATAATGGTGTTCAATCAATCCGCAACAGACAGGAAACAGATGCATTCCGTTACTTTAAAAGTCGCCAAAGTTAACTTTTTTAATTTATTTCCTTAATGTTTTAACATCACGCATACTCTGACTTGGAATTCATAATTAGTCTCATAATCACACATCATTAATTATAAGCTATAATTAGTCAGAGATCAGCCTAATGATAAGACACAATTATGTCTCCAGATGCATTGTTTCTAATCAAGCCCTAATATTCAAACACGGCCCAGTGTGAGTGTCAGACGTAAACTGTCTGTCATCATGAAATAACTTCCTGCGTATGCGACCCCGTTTAAATACATTTCACACGTTGTGCACATGGGCAGACAGGGTGTCTGCCCATGTGCACAACGTGTGTCCGTCTCACTACGGGTGTGTGCGCGTTAAGTGCGATGAGGTATAGTTATTACCATACATAAACTGGATGTTTGAAGTAAAATAGCATTTAATGACTTATTGGAAGTATTTGAATTGCAAAGAGAGATGAAACATCCCTTTTAAGGAGGAAATGCCATATTCCAATCAAACATTTCACTGTTGCGAAGGTTAATGAATGCCATTAGCCCAGCGCCAATAAATTCAGACTTGTACTTTCACGAGATGCATAAATTAGATAAAGACCCAGAATCAAAGGCTGCATACGGGTGAGAGGGATTATATGACAGCAACACAATTACATGCCTGTGGAAGAAACGGCTGCTAAATGGAGACAATTTGACAAGCTTCAACAACTGGAAGTTTCCGTCAGCTTTTACTTGTTTTGCAGAGCACACTTCCTTCTGCACAAGCAACAACATCAATAAGCTGTTTTTCTTTTTGTGTGCTAGAACATTTATCAATATAAAATGTGGTGTATTAACATATATTTACAAAATGTATCCTAATTTGTAGCTCATCTCCACGCACATTAGCGAGATTCATTACCAAACTGAATACCAAAATGTTACCAATCCCCCGATTGGTTTGTTGCATGACTGAATGGGTGACAATATTTATTTTCAGAGATGTTACAATAATTATGAACCAATTTGCACATTATGTTTCCTTTGAGATGCTAATCCTTATGGCCAATGGCTCATCACTTCTGAAAGTGTCCTGCTTGGCACTAATAAGGTCTGACGTAGGCATTTTCTATACTTCATTAATCCTTTCAAATGATCATTGGCCTCCTTAATTGGATGAAAGTTGAATTATAGCCCCACTGTAGACTGCAACCTTGAAAAGAAGTTGAGATCTGACAAATGATACCCCAGGCTGGAAAGCTACTGGCTGAGATGGAATGACACTTTGTTTTGGTAGGTGTTACTGGTCACTTTGAGAAGTTTTCACTTTCACTGCAAAAAGTCACATTTCAGCTACATGTAAACCCAATTAGAATAAAGATATACCTGTGATATTTAAATGTCAGTAACAAGAGATCCTTGCAGTTTACTCTAAGTCATTATGAGACAGCAGCAGAGATGAGGGAGGAGACTGGGTTAATGTTGACTTCATGCCCAATGGGGTGGGATATTAAAAAATGTCTTGCTCTTACTTTTGCAGCCTCTCTGGGTTGAACGGTATTATCGAGAATTCCCTTCCAAACGTACTGAACGGAAGACACAAATGATAAAAAGTTTGATTATCTCCAACATGCTTTAAAAGGTGCCAACTACTGTTGCCAAATACTTAAAGTTTAGACTACCTTGGGAAATGTATTGCCGTGTGTAACAGCAAAAAAGTCAGTAGGCTTCATCCTCCGGGCACCATGGATATCTGTCTCTGTACGCCAGTCCATCCCATAGTTGTCAATATTGTCATGGTTGTGCCATGGTTTCCCTGTGTTGTTTGCCTGCTTTCCGTTTCCCAGTTACTTGTTTTCGTTCTCTCCAGTTTCTGTCTCTTCTCTCACTGTCTCTATATTCTCATTCCTTGTCCATGGTTATGTTTTGTTTGCCTGTGTTCTCCGTTTTATTTTCCTAGATCCATTCTGTATGTTTGCATGCTTTACCGCCTGTATTAGTTTGTAGTGTTCAGTTTAATGTGTCTTTGTCTAGCTTTGTTTCCTGTTGAGTCTAATTAGTAACAGATGTGCTTCACCTGTTCCTCGTCAGCCCTCATGTCACCTGTCCCTCGTTACCACCCTCCTTTCCTTGTGTTTATCTCTTAAACTGCGTTTCATTTGTACTCGTATGTCGGATATTCCGAGATCAAAGTTGGAAACACGACCCCTGACCTCGGATTTCCGAGCTGGGAACTCGGACAACCTCCGCAGTACCCCGGGCTCAAAATCCAACATGGATGCTCCGTGCATCAACAGTGGTGAAAGCTGTAGCAACATACAGTTATTAGCACTTCTGTCTCATATGTGTCTCACTAAATCAGTCATACACACAGGGGAAGTTTGGTTGCCATAGATACCGTATGGGGCACCGCCAAACTTTCATTGGCTTCCAAGCCGGCTGCGGTGCTCCAGAGCCCGGGCGCAGCGCCGCTGACCCTCGGTAATACAGCCTCCGGTAAAAGTGAAAGTGTTTGTTTTTTATTATTCCCGTTTTCAAATCATAGTTGCCATCTATTTCTCTCCACAGCGTTGTTTACGTCTCCGCCAGGCTGCATAAGACGCGTTCATATCTTATTTATTTGGCTGGATCTCTTCACGTCCGCCTCGCCATTTTCGCTGCTTCACACACACTTTATATTATCATATTAACATTTAAAATGGTAATATGCAAATAAGATTAAGAGAATAAATCGTTATGCAAGTACTTTTACTTTTAATACTTAAAGTACATTTAAAATCAGGTACTTTTTTCTTTTACTTAAGTAGGGTTGTCATTGTGGTACTTCTACTTTTACTAAAGTAAATATGTCTCTGGTTATTTGTACTTTTACTTAAGTACTGAGATTCAGTACTTCCTCCACCACTGCATTTCAGACACTGAGCATTTTCTAAACACCTCCAGAAAAGACGGTGACCTTTGTGTCTCCCAGAAAATTCCCACACACGCTTGTTTTCCAGCGACTGGCACAGCAATGTGAAACGGTCGCTGTTTAACACGTGGTTAATGTTGTGAATTGAAACAAAACCACTTGGTTAGGTTTAGAAAAAGATGATGGTTTAGGTTAAAACAAGTATGATTGTTATGTAATTGAAGTTACGTACGTACGTTACGTAGGTTAATAAGCATGTTAAGTTGACAACGTTGACTTTTGGTTTTACATGGGACACGGACAGTGATCACCTGGGTGAAAGTCCTGTGTACCACCCCAAGCTCCTCTATACCGGGACCTTCACAGACTTTGATTAGAGACGTATTTGTGATACGTCAAAGCTATATAATCCGGGACAAAATACGTTTCCCTCGAAACATAATTGAGGATGCACTTAAGGCTGTATGGTAACGTAATTGTTAGGAGACAGGGCACATGTGGGATTTATGCTTCTGCGAAAGCTCCATGCAGAGCTTGCCGCAGCCTACGTAAGTGGCCTGAAGTTTATACTTGTGCCTTTGTGTGTCCATTGATCTCTTTAAAAAGAATAGCAGGGCCGGCATGTGTGTATGCTGGGGAGTGTGTGGTAGAGTGAATGAGACGGCGATTAGCTTCGAGGCAAGTACCGACTCTAGAGGCATAGTGGGAGAAACAATGTGTCTCCCCCGTGCCTTCTGAACACGGTCGGAAATCGGTAGCAGGAAAAGTTAACCCTCTCCTTGAGTTTATGTTGTTTATGGAGAAGGAGAACCCGGAAATGAGTCGGGGGGGAAATGCAACGCTACCACGCCACGACCAAGTGGCCAAATCACAGTTGCTGCGGTCTGCGTCGCCGCGACGTGTAGTTACATTTTTTGAGATGTGCTCGACAGGCCTAATCCTGAATGGACGGATGGCTGGAAAGATGAGGGAACACTTTTAAATGTAATAATAAGTTAGGCCAATAAGTGTTTTCTTTCGGAACCAACACTGGTTTCTTTTCCACCTAGCAACAACCAGCATGATGCATCTAAGAGTTCAACAACACCCAGGGCTTTAGGAGAATTTGGTGCTCCTAGTTAACCAGACCTGCTGCAGCTCCTGCTCCATCACAACAGGCACGCCTATCACTCTTGATGTACACCACCACATCACTCCAGTAAGCAAAATCCCCTGAGACGGGTCTTTTTTCAGTGCTAACATGTGAAATATTGCTTTGCTGGGTGTTCACTCAGGCGGACAAAAATCATTGCCTCTCTCTAGGTAAGGTTGACAGATGGCCATCCACACTGTGAGAAAAACAAAGGCTTGGATGGCAGAGTGAACAACCAGGTCGGCCCATGTTTTATCTCCCTTCACTTTGTAAAACGGCCTCCAAGGTTAACCCAGGCTACATTCCTTTAGTTTTATTTAAGGGGAAAATTAGAAAGCAGGTTCGGGTGGACATACTTTTAGCTCTAGAGTCTTTCTTTCTCCCCTGTGGACAAAAAAAAGGATTTTGGACTTTTCCTCCATGTTTTTGATTTAAAATCCACAGTAATACCTGGCAGGATATCTCTGACATATTCTTACACTTAATCAACACGCTTAGAAATGAACAACTTCAAATTGAAATGCAATTTGCATGTGTTTGCTTGTGCAGAATAATCAAATCATGCGGTATTAGGCCACGCTTCAAGCAGTGGAGACAGTGGTTTTGTTCACCCGGAGGTAATTGAGCCCCTCTGCCATCTTTTTTAGAACAGTGCCTGACATAACCACTGGTTGTCGGCAATCTGACGAGTATCAGATGAATCATTTTAATGTTAATTACATAGTAGCAGAAATACATTTAAAAAATCCTTTCATGATGGGCAATGAAGGAAGTTAAAGATGTCTTTAAATGCGGTACACTGGGATCTTTTTAAAATCAGGGGCCATGAAAGAGCAAAGAGCTGTGTTATAAGTGTTGCAGGCCGGTGTTCAACTAAACTTTATTTTCAATATGGTAATGAGTTTTCAATTTATCCCTGAAAACCTGGAGGTCTGTAGGTGTGGTGTATCACCCTGGAATAATGATAAGATGTTGCTGAGAGAACATAGGCAGAAAAAAAAAAAAACGCTTTTTAAATCTCATGTATTAGATGAGAAGTTGTCTGTTATTTTTTCACTGTTTCCTAAATTACAGAAATGTAATCTTTTCTAATGGCAGCACTGATGCTGAGGCTCTGTTATTGTTTTTCATGGATATGGTTTACAATTAATTTCCAGAATAGAAGTTATTGATTTGCTAATCTACCTGCTGTGATCTCCTCAGAACGTCGACATAACTGCGGATGATCTCATTTTCAAACACTGTGACATGCTGAATTCTAAAAAAAATGAAATGGAAGATTGATTTGGAGGATATGATGAAAATCTGTGGTTGATCACTGAAACATTTCTGCAGCGAACACAGTGACATCAGTAACATGGCCTAATATATAATGCTGTACAATGCTGAATATCTTTTGGATTGTGTGTTATTTTGAAAAAGGAGCCTGGTTTATGGTGTATCAATATGATAGCATCGGCAGTATATTTCAAAATGATAGCCCTCTAAGTCTTTGATTGGTTGGCATATGAGCTGTGCGTTTAGACCTTAAAAAAGATATTCCATGTTGTCAAAAAATTAGATTTCCATGTCTTTTTTTTATGGCAAAGGAGGCCGAGGTGCTATATGAATACTGTGAAAGTATTAAAATGCTAAATCCATTTAGATACTTTATTATTTAGAAACAGTGCCCGTGCCTTCATGAGGAGCAACCCCCTTTACATCACACACACAAATATTGAGTAGAGCAGCTTTAAGTCAGTGTTGCATCTTCAAGTTAAAGAATTTTCCTTCACCTTAGTGAAGCAGCACTAGCTCCCTATCAGTGAAAGATGGATGCTGGAGTCTGGTGGGTGACATAAAAATGACCAACTCTGGATCGGCAGTGATGGAGAGACGCTCCGTCGCTTTGATGCGTCGGCTTGCAATGTGGTGTAAGCAAAATGGACTGGGTGGCTGCAAACGGAGGTGTCAAGCTGTAAGTCTGCATATAGACAGGGTCACTTCACCTGGTTACTGAGGGCGAGAAGCTGCTCAGTCAACCCTGAAAGCATGTGTGCAGGGTGATTCGATCTGCTGAGGGGGCATAGAGGAGGAAAACCCATCACATGGAGGAAGAGTTCACTCCAGAAGGCAGAAAAAAATAACATTGCGAGCTGCTGGGCACTCACAGTCACTGTTAACCTCCCATGTATCTTTTATTCTCACTGCTGGGCTTCACTGTCCATCACTCTCAGCAGTTCTTCTGGTTTGGTCATAACTCATGCAAAGTTTTGTCGTAGAAGGAGCCTCCTGTCCTCTGGGATCAACTCTATGTTATGCCCCTTGGCATTGGTTAGCACGGTGTTACGCTGATATGGACAGAGACAGATAGAGTCTCCAGGATCTGTCCGCCTGATAATCCCCACTGCCAAAAAGAGGGCAGGACATTAAACCAAACAGGCACAATGTGCTCCGACATCTCGTGGCTAATGTCAGGAGGAGGCGTTTCGACAATGAGGAAATGAGGAGGTGACCCGGCGAGGCCACGATGCATATTGCTTTGACCCTCCCACTTGGCCCCACCATTGTTTTTCAATTAATCGCAGCCACTTTGCGGCGAACGACACTGACAGATGGCAAGGTCTTTGTCGAGGGTTCATAGTGGTGCGAGGCAGATAGTGCTTACTGGTGAGGAAAAGTGAATTTCGGGGGCCAAATGATACACGCCCCCGAGCAAAGCCACTGAGGCAGATTTCTAAGATTGCTGATCTATTCAAAGTGCAAGGAACCAGGAAATAAGGTAGACATGTCTCTACAGGTCTAGAGGATACTACACCGCTATGTCGAGGGAGAGTTTTGCATGATGAAGAGACATAATTTAAGTATCTTCGTAGTTAGTCAATTCGTCTTTCCAACTTTTTTTTTTACAGCACACAGCCCTTTGTCAGCGCTTCAGAACATCAAATCCACATCCACATTTCTGGATTTATGGTGCTTTAAGGTGACATGAAAATAATTACCACAGTTTTTAGACAGTGTTATAATTACTCTAAACAAATAACACCAATGTGCTGACAGCCTACAAAGCCAGAATTCCTGAGAAATCTGCTGCAATGCTTTACCTTCTTGTATAGCCAAGCAGTGTCTACCCACAACCACTAATTTCATATGTCTGCTGTGTAAAAACAAAAACTTAGCTATATTATTTGGCATAAATAAGCATAACGAGTTGTTGGGAAATATAAATCATCAGCATCTAAAGTAAATATCTCAGTTGTGGCAACAAACCATGCAGGCGAGTCTTAGCTGTGATTGATAAAGTGACAAAGTGGTGTTGATTTAACATTTCAGAATCATACAATGCACAAGTTGACTAAATGTTCAGCTAATTGTTTACTCAACTGATCAAATCAAGTGTGATGCACGGGGGAATCAAACTTGAGACAGGAAATGAAGTCTAACGACTTTGAAAAAATGTGTTATCTAAACAAAAAAACATAAATTCAACCGAACTGTGATGTTCCCTTCTAAGACAAGGTGATGGGAACAACAATCTTTGACATTGGTCCAGCATTAAGCAAGATCGCTGCAGTCAGCAGCGGCGAAACAAGCTACAACGTAAGTTAATAGGGCAATTGTGCAGCTTGTATTTACCTTCACAGAAGTGCTCGTTTTGCCACTGACAGGCTCAGATTAATATTCTAAGTGTCTGACAACATTATGGAAAGGATTTCTAAGGAGGTCGACCTTTCTGTTAAAGAGTAAGATCCTTTTTTTAAACATAAAAACATCAGCGAAACTGCGTTCGCTGAACCCACCAGACTCCATGTAAATAAACATCATACGTCATTTTAGCATCGTAAAATACACTTCATTCAAAGTCGACAGAAACAAAATAAAACTATGGAAAGCCGTTTTGGGTCATCTTTCCACTTTTCCAACAATCACAACTCTAGTTGTGGTTGAAATAAACACATAGTTTACCGATTTACATTCACATTTATCTTGCTTAATGCTGGACCAATTTCAAAGATTGTTGTTCCCATCAGTCACTTAGACACAAAAACATAGGAAAATAGGGTCCAGGTTGAAAAAAAAAAAAGGTAGTTACTGTTTAAGTATTGTTAGATATAGAGGGAAGTAGAGAGATGAATGTCTATGGACACCGGACTCTAGTGCTGTTGAGGGCCAGTCCTCGCCGATCCCTCTCCTTTACGGCCCACTACAGAGCTGGCAGATGTGCTGTTAAGTAGCTCTTAACGATTGTTAGTGGAGCCCTAACTTCTCCCTGGTGTTGAGCTATTGATTTTGCATTAGATAAACATGAATCTTGTAAATAAGAGGTGAGCGTGTATCCATTGACCCTCCCCATTGTGCTCTGAGACAGGGAGAGAGAGAGAGACAAAGAGCGAGAGAGGGACGGAGAGAGAGCTTTCAACATTAGCCGACGCAATGAAAGGAGCTTCATTTGAAGCGTAATTATCTTTCCCACTGAAGTGCAGTGAGGGGACAAATGGGAGCGCCAGAGGTGACATAGATTCTCAACTGGTGGACTACAAAGGTTAAACCTCCAAGCCAAGAGACAAGTGAGAGGACCAACAAATACAATTTTGGCTAAAATCAAAGCTGCCTGCGAGGCGATATTGATGAATGCCTTTGGCCAAGAAAAAGGTTCAAGTAACAGGAATCAGCATTGCATATGAAGATTCTCGATGCATGACAGAGCAGCTGTGTTTACAGTTTGCCATCCTCTATAAGCAGATAAATAGGGATAAAGATAAAGATAAAGAGGATTGTGAATAGGCCTTCTGGACTTTGTTGTATGAATTATAAGTCATTTTTTTCTTTCAGGGGCGAGAGCCTCACCAGAATGTCAATACATACAAGTTATGGTCCTGATCTGATCCAATAATCTAAATCTACTGTATGTGATATGGACATAAAACAATAGCTTGGCGCTATGACTCTTAGCTTACTACCACAGATTTTCATCTGGGTTTTAATGATACCAATAATGTTCTGAACACTGCGAGGACAGAAATTCATTTCAGAAAAGAGTAAAAAATAAATAAAAGGTTTCATCCATCTGTTGAAGCAGCTTTTTTCCTGTATTGAGGAATTTATGAAAAAGTCTCTAACAAGTCTGATTTATGTTTATAGGCTTCAGTAGTCAGTGGAGCTCGGGGAGCGCTAAACAGAAGTACATAAAAACAATGGAGAAGGGATTGGATCAGCTCAGCTGAAACACATTTGTCCTGGGGGAAAAAGCCTCTTTGGCAGCAAAAAGAGCAGCGCCAGGCAGAGACAGTATATCTGGGAAATGGAATCCTTTGACCGTTTATTAATCAATAAACACATTGGGTTGCATCAAAGCGTGACGCATTTTGGTCTGTTTTTTAATGTCACTGATTAATTTTACCAGGGTCCTTCGGTGCTGCAGAGGGCTGACAGCTAACAAATTGTGTGCACGCCTGCGTGTGGTTGATTCTGATGTTGTAAATACTTCACTGCTGTAAAGAACAAGCATCAAAATGGGCACCACATTTCACATTATAAAATTCAGTTATAATTTGAATTCTGTGTGTGTGTGTACGGTACACAAAACAAGCATACTGGTTCAATGTTTTACAGATACACAGTACAGAATAAATGTCCATATGTGTTTTCTCTGCGTGTTGACATCCAAGGCCCCTCTATCTCCTGAATCTCTCGGTCGAGGCATGTAAGTTGGAGGCTGGATGAGATTGAAAGTGAAAGCCTTCCAGTTTTATTTAACCCTGTCCCTCTGATTCAATATGAAGCCTGCCTGTGTGCAGATGATAACTAAGAGCAAAAGGTTGACATCAATAGGACTGACTGACTGTCCCTGCTTGTGCCTGTACCAGTCTGTCTAAGCGCATATACATGCATGTTCCGGGTGTGTGTATGACTGTGATTACACATTAACTTTTGAGTGTGCATATACATATGTGTGTGTGTGTGTGTGTGTGTGTGTGTGTGTGTGTGTGTGACAGCAACACCCCAGACAGACAGACAGGGCTGCTGGCACAGAGCCGTTCTGTCAGTGAGTGATTAGTGAAACCTGCTACACTAATAATCCTCCTGTAATAGTTTTCTCAGAAGATGGCCTATTTGATTATTGGAATCCAATGGGGCCTTTAATTACATGTGCCAGGCATTTCCAGGCTAATTTGTACCTCTGTCCCGTTTAGCATTTAAAAGTGCCAAATTGTTCTCGGCACCTTGTTAGACTTCTCCGATTCCAGCCGCAATATTCTCTGCATCCTCAGCCACGTCAATGAGGTACTGAGGTACAGGTGAAGTACTTTAAAGAAAGTTCAAATAAAACAACTGATGAGTTGCACATGGACATCAAGGTAACACAATCAGGGTACATCAGCAAATATAAATGTGTCTTATTAAACTACAACCTTAACAAGTACTGATTGAATTAGAGGATTATTTGTTCTATAGCTTTAGTGTGTAGCTTTTTTTATAATAATGAACGTCCGTTACATTCAAGCCATTGCTAAATGAGTTGCTACAAAGGTAATTAAGACAGTCAGCTCCACACAACTCTCTCTGTATTCCTCAGTATGACTATGTTTAAAAAATTGTGTCGTCCGCGCGCAGAAACTCGAGTGAAGATAATGACCTCTTCTGAAGAGTCCATCATGTTTTTTTAATCCTCCGTGTCCTCCTTGGCTACAAGTTACTGCGTGGAGGGGGGTTAGTGCGCGATCACGGAAGGCTTGTGTCATGTGGATGCACCAACAGTGATGTTGTCATTATTTAGAATTCCTCATGGGGGAGAAAGGAACTACGCGTGGTTTTATTTCAGTTAGCCTAATAGCTGGTTTGATTTGCATTGAGAGATGATCTTATGGAAAGTACCCCATGCCAATCTTTAGGTATGGTGAAGGGTATGTGATGATGTGGGGCTATTTGAATTCCAAAGGCCAAGGGATGCATAATATCCTGGATCCATGAAATAACTGGCCGTAAAAAAAGAAATCTGCCTGCCTCTATGGGAATTTAACATAGGGGTGTACTTACTTATGCCCCCTGTATTTTAAGGAAGAACATTTATTTATGTACGATACATTATTCATTCACAAAGAAAATTGGTGTCCTTAAAGGTTGGATTTTTCCTCATTTTTTTAATTAAGGCATTACGATCAATTTCCAAAAGATGATTTTTTATTCCTCTTTTTAGTCGACTTTAGCATGGGTGTATTCACTTATGCTGAGCACTGTAGTTATTGAATTTTATGTTCTCCCTGTGAGTGCCATTTATACATCTTAACAGGAAATCAAAAGCTGTTTGACAATCTGAGGACTCAAACAGTGCTACACAGGCTTATCGTCCTTATCTGCTCTTGAAGTTTTATGAAAGTCTGTGGTTGTTTCTTCATTTCCTTTTCCTTCTTTCAAAAGCCCCCAAGGCATTGGGTTTTTTCCCCTCCGTCCTGTTTCTCAGACCTTTTCTCTAATTGTTGTACCACTGCTATTAAAGACATGAATTACTCTTTTTTCTCCCTTCTGGCCGTAGATGTTTGAAATGATTCCTCTGCCTGCCTACAGTGATAAGGTGGGGGAGCCTATCTGATGGTGCTTGCTGAGGAAGCATGATTACATCTAAGCGATAAAGTCACTTTAGTCTTTTCTAAAATAGCCACAAGGCAAAAAGTTCTCAGCATAGAAAAATGTAATCTACAGGACAAAACGGTCAAACAATCTATACATTGTTGAGTCTTCGATGATCGCCGGTGATATTTTTCAAGCAATATAGCTTTTGTTATTTGGAAAGGAAAAAAAATGACGGCCGATTTAGTCTTTTTCACAGAGGCATCCTTAGGGACAGACCTGTTCTGGTGGAAGGTAAAAATAGAAACTATTCCTCTTATTTTCTGTAGCAGACACATTTTTTGACTCTCCATGTGCTGTGCTTCTTCACACAAGTTCCTTAAGTGTGCATGATGGCATGTTTAATCATTCTAATCAAATTAGCAGACTAGTCTTAGCAGTTAACATTTACCATTGTGAGATTCAAATCAATGCAGTGCCACAGTTTCAGATATATCTTTGTCAATAACATCACATAGGTACTGAGAAAAAGTATTCCAGTTCTTATTATTCTAATGCCGACCTTACGCCAAACAACTTTTCGATCGATTCCACTGTTGTGGACTAATTTCCAACATCAGAATGAAATCATTTTCCCCTTTAGTTAAAGGGGACAGTGGATAGACAGGAAAGCCCGGGTAACTGCAAAGGACTCAGCCTTCATGGGGCGCACGCTCTTACTGGGTGAGCTAGAGGTCGCCCCGAAATCAAGAGAGTCTTGCTAGTCTTTGGGCGTGCTCCCGGCGTCTCAATCGTTTGGTGTAAGGTGGTCATAAAATTATGTCTGAGTCCATTTTTTTTCCTGTCTCGACAAAATCAAACGTGATTGATATTATCGTTAGTTTTAAGTCTTGGTAGTACTAGTGAAGTCAAATGTGAACATTGTCAACAACCAATAGGTGCACATCCTCCAGCACCAAACAGGCAGCAAACTGGGTAGAGCCAGTGTTGGCTATTGTTGCTATTGCTCGGCGCTAAGCTAAACGCTAAAGAGGGAAAGTTGCCAGAACAGAAAATCAACAGAAAATCTGCCAACTTTCCCTGAAATTACCAGCTAATGCTAGCGGTAGCTAGCCAGCTTTGTTACATTTTTCTAAACTAATGTAGTGTCTTGCAATTTGTGACTCTGCAAGATTCCCAGTATTTACATATTATGACTTTAACGTTAGATGTGAGATGATTGTCTTTAGATGTGAGATGGTGTCAGAATTTACTTTTTTCGAAGTCTGTTTAAAGTCTTCTAGTGTATGGTAGGCATAAGTCCCAACATACCCAAACTATGTTGTATCTGCTACAATAAAATAAAACACGGTTTGGCTCATTCTCACAGCTCTCAATAACCCCTGTACCAAAGTTAGCTTCTAGCTGGTTAGACTTCAGTATGGATCAACGGAAGTACATTTCCAGGATAAAGCCTGACGTGAGCCACGCGCCGGATGTCAGGCTTTGCCCCTCACCTTCCGTTCTCTGTGTGTTGCTGTTCTTAAAATCCAACAACTCCAAAACTTCAAGCTAGCAAGCTGAAAATGGCGAGTTTTGAAGAAAGTTTTGATCGTGCAATACGGCAGGCCTGCTTGGTTCTTTCGGTGAATGATTGTAAAGACCAGAAGGAGAGTGAATATTGGACTTTCATTGCTTAAGTGGCCAGAAAAACAACTCCAGTTGTATACACAGGCCAGTGTATACTAAAGTTAACCCATGTCAATTGTTTGCTATATTATGTCAAATGTGTGTGAAAAAAAAGATGAAGGCATCTTTACAAAAATGCACAATGAATGGCGCTTTTAAGTAGTCGGTCACGATGATACAGCAAGCATGCATTATGCTAGCAACAGGCTCCTCTGTTTAAAATCTTACTTCACACTTGTGTTCTACCAGTTCCAGCTTGTATTTCCGCAAGTGTAGCAGTGCAAGGTGTATCGTGTGGCCGTGGGGGCAGAGCAGCCAGACTTGACTTCTGGTTCAAGGTTAATGCCTGTTGGCTCACCTCTGGACACACACGGCTGTGATTGATGCATGCTCAGTCGCTATGCCCCAGGGATTAACACTACCCAAATAACAGCAGCGTTTACATTCAGTGACCTCTTGCATCACCTTCCCACTCCAGCATGGATTACTGTCACAAACGTAATTCGTGGTCCTTGTCTACCATTGTTTTCCGACCAGAATACAAATTTCTTGAGAAGATGAGGATTGAGAAAGAGCTTTGTCTGAAGTTTTTTTTTGGAAAAAGGGACTTTTTATTAGGTGACTTACCTAATATAAGTGCCTCCTAAAAACAATTTAATGTTTTTTGGGGGCATTTTAGGCCTTTATTTGATAGGACAGTTGAAGACATGAAAGACGAGAGAGATAGGGATTGACATGCAGCAAAGGGCTGCAGGTCGTAATCGAACAGGCAGCCGCTGCGGCAAGGACTGAGCCTCTGTGCATGGGGCCCACGCTGAACCAGGTGAGCTACTTAGGCAACCCTATGCAATCATTTTCACCTAAGTAAGTAATGACAACCAAAATGTTTGCGCATCCACATGATACAAGCCTTCCGTGATCGTGCCAAGGAGGACACAGAGGATTAAAAAAAACACGATGGACTCTTCAGAAAAGGTTATTATCTTTGCTCAGTTTTCTGCGTGCGAAAGTCACCGGACGACACAATCTTCTGAACATAGCCATACTGACAAATACAGATAGTTTTGTGGAGCTGATAGTCTTAATTAGCTTTGTATCAACTCATTTGGCAATTGCTTATAAAACTATAATAAAAAGTTATGCACTAAAGCTTTAAAGTAGGCCGAATATAAATTATGACAGATAGCCTATGCTTACTTATTCTTGAAAAAAAAAACATGTTCCAGAAAGACTGATTCTGCATTTCTTCCACTTTATAATGTATGTGAAAAGTAAACTGGGCCCTTGGGCAATGGACGCGCTGCATGTGTATTGCACCACATGAGAGTCGATCACAGGCCATCTGGTCAGGCCCAGCAACAGCTCTGCCCGAGGCAAACTGTACAAGCAAGTCATTTATAAGTGTCGCAGGTGGTCCCCCGCGTCCTCAAACACTGTAATGTACTGAGTAATGAGGGTTAGTCCATCGAGGATCTGTCTTCCAGCAGGGGCTGCAAATGCAAGGACACCACATCCACCAGAAGGTAGTGGTTTGATAATGCAATATGTGAATGTGACCAGCAGGCAATGCATTAATAAACACCGTGACCTTCATTTATCTGATTTATAATGCATGTCCCTACTGATGTTTTTTATGATGTTGACAATGAAAATCTGATAAGTAATTATCTGTAGCATTTTATACATAAATCAATGTTTGTATTGCCAACTTAGCAACTTTGTGTTTACATAATGAGCTTTCAGATGACCCAGGTGGCGTTCTCAAAAACAACTTGTGACAAATTAAATGCATTTGGACACTGTACATTATGTATGGTGCTTCTGCTTGTCCAACGCAAAAATGTTTTACACCAGTTTCATACCAAACATAGTTTTGCATAAAGTCCAGCATACACTACAATGTAATTTTTTTCATCCTGACTGTCTATACTGTAATTTTATTAGTCTCATCTATTCTTAGATTTCGCTTTGCCAGACCATCCACATGCGGAGGTGCGGTGGAGGGTCTGGCTAGTCCACACAGCATTCTGGGATGGGATAAAACATGCTCTGGTTTATTGGCATTTCTTTAAACCAATCACAATCGTCATGGGCGGCGCTAAGCTCCGCATGGAGTCGCTGTAAAATAGTCATACGAGAGAGAAAACTCAGATTGGACAGATAGTCTAGCTAGCTGTCTGGAGTTTAGAATTCCAACACAAAGAAAGCGGAAGGAAACGGACATCGGCGAAAATACATGCATCCGGCGGAATTTCCTGCGGCACCTGCAGGTTTCTTTCATTTTTAGATAGTTTTCCTTATCTGAATCAAGTGATTGTAAAGCCCCTTGAGGCAAATTTGTGATTTGTGATGTTGCGATGCACCTGCCCGCTTACCGATACAAAAAAGCAACTAACTACAATGCTAGAGACTATATTGGAATGTTAATCACAATACTAATTTCCTCTCTCTTAAGTTCCAGTAGGAAGTGTAGAGTTAATGTAGGTTCAGACTATATCAGCTTGATTATAGCCGGACCTAGCAGACGCAGGGTAGGCTCAGATTGGGAACGACGACGGGCGCCAGGAACGACAATTAAGCATTTTATCCCGTGTAATACACTGCAACCGGCGCAGCATCTACTGTAGTATGACGTCCCGACAGAAAGACTACCATGTTTGTTTTTGCCTTCCACAACGTGTTCCCTCACGTCTGTGACTTTGACCAATAGGAGCAATCTGCCACAATCAACTGTAAACATGGCATGGCGAAAGAGGAATAACAAGAGTTATCTCAAGACACTTTACAGATAGAGTAGGTCTAGACCACACTGTATAATTTACAAAAACCCAACGATTCCAGTAATTCCCCCAAGAGCAAGCATTTAGTGCAAAAGTGGCGAGGAAAAACTTCCTTTTAGGGAGAAACCTCGGACAGACCCAGGCTCTTGGTAGGCGGTGTCTGGCGGTGCTGGTTGGTCAGTTCCTAGCATCTCCTTCCTGATGACATCAAGCCAGCTTTGATTGGTCGGGAAGCAGTCATGTCTCTCGGCCGAGTCGCAACAAGAATTTATGACTCTATGATTGTCTAATCTGACACAGTGACCATCATAATAGATCAAATACCATGTAGTGTACACCCGGCATTACACAACTCCAGCAATTCCACATTTTCGAGCATGAAAATGAACTACATTGTTTTCTACAGTAAAATCCATGCTTCTGCCTTCTGTCAATGCTATTAGACTTAGCCTTGGGGAGGTCACAAAACTAATCGTGTGCACATTACTATGGCTTGCCCAACTGTTCATGAGTGCAGCCTCACAGTGAAAATAATACACTTGCACATTTAGTGTGTTCGTAGCATTTGTGTGAAGAGTGAAAAGTGAAGAAAAGTGAAGAACAGCATTAGGGTATAAATGTATACATAGAGTCATACACAAATACCATGTCGACTTAGTGCTATAGTGGCAGTTAACAGAGATGGAAAGACTTTTGGAATAAATAGCTAAAGAAATGCTGCTAGTGTGAGAAGTAAAAACACGATGAACAGAGAAAGAAAAACATTATAGAAACTCTGGTGTGAGGAGGTCCGAGCGCCACCCACACTGTTTGATTGACAGCTGATCTTTGGCAAGTTCAGTGCAGACACACCACAGCGTCTTTGGCTGCTTAACTCCAGAGATGGAGCCAGAAGAAGAGAGAAACCTACACACAGAAAAAAAAATGATTTTGTGGATTACTACTACTTTACTGCTACATAGCCACTCAAAAAAAAAAAAATCCATTGATAAAAGAGAACCCTCAGCGCCACTGCTGCCACATAGTGCAGAAAGTTCTGCAGCATAGATCAGAGTAACGCATATATAACAGGATCACGGTGTCCTTCCCTCCTCTGCCACAGTCTCCCACTCTTCTATATCTGAGGACCTAAAGACTTCTGTCCCTGGCTAATAATTGCTGACACACCAAAGCCAACATAGCCCAGCGAGCCTTTAATAGTTGTCATTTTTCTTCCTTACAGGATGGCCTCTAAGGTGCCATCATGAATGATCAGCACACAGCACTGCAGCTCCCTGTGCAGGCTGCAGCTCTCACACACACACACACACACACACACACACACACACACACACACACACACACACACACACTCTGATCCTATAGCCATCCCAGACATCTCAGCTCTACAGTATGGTCATTACTCCTTCTGTTTCCTCCTCAACTCTCATCTCTACCCCATACAGACAATTTATATAAAAGATTTTCTTGCCCACACCTTTCATCACAGGGCCTATTTTCATCACAGGGCCTATTTCACAACATTAATACTCTCTCTTACCAAAACCATCATAACATTATTTTATAAACTATTTGCGGGTTACGATTTATCAGGCCCTGACGGAGGATTTTGCACAAACATAAAGACAGGATGGTGGCTGGTATATTACACTTGACCTAAGCTACTTAAGCTCCTCAGCACTTGTTACTAACTGACCATTATTTAGTCCAAGAGCCTGACATTGTGACAAGTAATGAATAGAATGAATAACTGGAAAACCAAGAGCCCACAAGGCTGAAATAATCCACCTGAGTGGAAATGTCTATGAGGAATTGGGCGCTCTTATGTTCGGCCTTGCAAGTCATTAGTGCAGCAGTATGCATGGGCGGAGAAGAAGCAGAGCATGGAGTCTCAGCAGAAGCAGACATTTCCCACATCACAACTTGGTGCCCAGTGTGGAGGCGACCTGCAACACTCACCATCTGATGTTAGTCCTATTATTACTCTAAATCAACACCCTTTCATCGTAGTAAGTTATTATGATCATCTACATCCATATTGTGAGATGTATGCTGTATACAAACAGGGCATTATAATACAACCACAGTTATTTTGATAGAAACTTCCTATCTTGAGTCTAAAGCCTGAAGTCCTTTTCTTAGATTTGTCCCCTAGATTTAAATTGTTTTAAATTTGAGCAGTCCCAAAACTCAATTCCTCTGATATCTGAATAGATACAGTTATATAGGTAATATAGTTTATCTAGAGGCTTTTGTACTACAGCCCATACACCTTATTTGTCTATGTTTTTCCATCAGTGACTACGTTTACATGCACATAATATTCAGTTTTTTGCCCTTATTCCAAAAACAGATATTCCGACAAGTTTACATGGCTAATGTCACATGTGGCCTTGCAAAATACAATTTTTTCAAAGTTTACCAGCGGTGGCTAACCCTAACCCCCTAACCCTAACACAGCGTCCCTCTTTCATTCCTTCATAGCGACGTTCAACTGTTGGCTGGTTGGTTTGAGTACAGCAACCATAGCAACGCGTAGAGCTGACAATAAGCCGTAAACAGGCAAGAGGCCGTAAACTGGGCCTAAACTCCGGTAAAAACCCAGATTGAGACGCATGTTCCGAATGCTCTGTATACATGTCCAAAGAATGCCTCTAAAACCCAAATTATACCAGAATATCCCACATGTCTTAATTGGAAACTGCTATATTCGGAAAACGGCCTTATATCCAACCAGAATATGCTGTTTACATGACCTGTATCATATTCGGAATATTGTCATATTCGGAATAATAGTGGAATATTAGTGTGCATGTAAACGTAGTCAGTGATTCAAAGTGGGAAATACAGTACAGTAGCTGGCGTCCAGTACCTTTGTGTGGATGTGGTTATGTTGCACTTGCTGGGTGCAGCCCCCAAAGTCCAAAATCAACTTCATTTGAACACCCTAGAATCAGAATTGGATTTATTGCCAAGTAACACTTACAAGGAATTTACCTTGGTGGTTGTTGCATACATAAACATGAACATATTGAAAAGAAAGTTACCAATACATTTGAAAGACACAATAACTTAAACAAATATGTACAACATAACTTTAACAATTACATTGTACATATTTGCTTGATATTGAGACTTAAAGAGGGGTATGTCCAGGAGCAGACTGACAGCTGTCTCAAGCTGTCAAACTGAGCCACGGCCGTTGCTGTTTGCTTCCAGCATCTCACCCCCACCCAACCTCTGCCACCTAAATTTGGGATTTCAAATCTAATTTCAGGGCTACTAAACATCCCTTTAAAATAAAGGTCTTCAACAGGGGGTCCGTGATCCTTACGGGGTCCTCAGAGTTAGTGCAGTGGGCCTGCCAAATTATGTTAAAAAAATGTTTTTTTGAAAGTTTCTTTGTTCAAAATTTTAAATATGTCTGAAAATATACATTAGTTTGAAACCAACATATTAATAGCAAAAATAAATTGGCCTATTTGTGAAAATAATATTACATTATATTATAATTACACATTAAAGATAAGCTTACCATAGGTAAGGTGGCCACTATGATAGCAGTTAAGCTTAAGGATTCACTGTGTCTTCCAAATGTATGTTTAACATTAAAACATGATGTATAAATAATAACCATTTATTTTCATCCATTCGGCCCAGTTTAATATGCAACTCAATTGTATACAAAATATGTAGTAGGGGGTCCCTACTCGGACTCTCTTCCAGCTAAGGGGGTCCCTGGCCTAATAAACCTTGAAGACCCCTGCTTTAAAAGATGATGGATTATAGCCTGGTTGACACCAGACCCTTCTCAGTTGTAACAGAGTGGGTCTGGGCAAGCTTCAGTCACAGCCCAGTTCCAAAGGGGCGTCACCAACGGACGCCGCTCAAATGTCTCTGGGCGCAATTGGATAGTCCTTCAACCAATCAGACCAAAGATCCGGGTGACGTAGCAGCGACAGCGGCATCAACGGGTCGCTGCGCTTCGGTGGCCGTCATGTTGAATGTAAACAAAAAGCTGCTCGCCGTCGCTGCGCTATCGTCATCGTGTAAAGCTCGCCTCAACGGTTGTGATTGGTGCCTCGATTTGGAAAAATTAGAAATGGGCTTGAATGGGCTCTTGGCCAGACTGACTTGCAGAGCAAATCTCAAATTTGCCGGAAGTCCGTCAGGGGTTTCCCAGGATAGATGGATGATACAACAGACACTAAATACATGTTATTGTGAATATGTTACCATCCCATGGGCCCACCACCTGTGGGAGGAACCGCTGGGGTCGGGTGCGCTGCCACATGGGTGGCAGTGAAGGTCAGGGGCCTCGACGGACCAGACCCGGGCAGCAGAGGCTGGCTCTGGGGACGTGAGGGAGGTGTTCCAGGCACGTCCAGCTGGGAGGAGGCCTCGGGGGAGACCCAGGACTAGGTGGAGGGATTATATCTCTAACCTGGCCTGGGAACGCCTCTGGATCCCCCAGTCGGAGCTGGTTAATGTGGCCCAGGAAAGGGAAGTTTGGGGTCCCCTGCTGGAGCTGCTACCCCTGCGACCCGACCCCGGATAAGCGGATGAAGATGGATGGATGGATGGATGGATGGTGAATATGTTACATTCCATTCTGTGAGTACTCTGAACAAAGCCTCTCTCATTTGTTTTAATTGGTATCATAAATTGTAACACTGTTTTTCTTCTTGAAGATATAGGCCTAGGCCCTCTTTCTTATCTATATACTCTCACGTCATCTAATTGAATGGAGCGACTGTTAGAAAATGAATATATTCTTGCGTGTCTCATTAAACCTTTTCGAACATTGTGAACTGAACCCTGCTTCGTGTCACTTTGTCCTCCAAGCTCCTCACTGCTTTTAGAATCAACTCACATAGATCAAGCCAGTAGATTGTAGGATACAAACCACAAAGCAATTGTGATCAGATTGTTTTACAGCATGTGTTTCTACAGACTACTGTATGACCTCACCCTCATTTGCCCCAAATCCCTGCCCCTTAAAGCCAGAAAAGAAGTAGATGTAAAGAAGAAGTAAATGTAAACGTGACTAATAAAACATTGAACAAAAAAAAGCAATGCTTGTGATCTTTGTCTACCTTCTATTTAGCTTCATTTCGCTTTGTGTATTTGCGTCCCTTGTCACGGGACTCAGAGGCCCCAAAAGTACGACTCAAAGCAGATGTAAAAGGTAATGGCGTTTATTGTACAAAGGTACAGTGCAGGCGAAGGTACAAAAACGGCATGCAAAAACATGGTCAAAGACGGGCAAGAGGTCATACAAAAACACAGGGAAGAGACACTAGGAATAACTCTGGAGAGCGAGACACGAGGTACTACAACAATCTGGCAACTGACAAAGGGACACAAGGTAAGTATATATACACTGAGGTGGGTGGAGACAATTACAGGTGGCACACATTAGGGAAGGGAGGGTAATCCCACAGATGGGAAGGCAGACAAAGACGGGACAAGTGACCTATGACAGAAACAGACTGTGAGTATTTCAAAATAAAACAGGAAGTCAACACAAACTAAACGAGCTAAGAGCGGGAGCTGGACCTGACATCCCTCCACTGTGGTATCACGCCTCTGATCTGCTTCAATCAAAAAAGTTTCGTGTAGCATCTTTAAACTCAAACAATTCTGCTCTAATCCCCCTGACTCAGTCTCACTACCAATCATCTCCGACTGTCAGCTGGGGGGAAAAAAAAACTTTCATTGTTTGTGATGACAATTTGCATCTTGTTTGTCATGATTGCTTGACATCAATATTCTACCCTCCAACTCTCCCAGAGCTCCGTAGCTGACATACATCCCCTATCAGCCCCGGTTCTGATCTCCTTTCGGGACTTCCTGATCTAGCTGATCTCTGTCTGCTTGTGTGCTGGGGCTCCAGCTGTCAAACATGGCAAGGCTGGGAGGCCACTCTTTTTTTAACACTCATCTTAGGCTTGTTTTTCCTGTCTGTTTTTTGCTTGTGGGCTTCATGTCTGGCTGGACACAACAGGAATCAACACAAATGTCTCTTTTTGGGGACATGCAGGACATAATGTGGAGGATATCACTGAGATTACTTTGGTTTTATGACATATTGTGTTTGTCTCCAGACCAACACATAACCTGCTGGTGTCAGTGCCTAAAAATATCACAATGGCAGCTCATTTAAGCCTCTATTTCATCTGTCTGTGAATAAGCACACAAGAAGTCGGGTACATGCTCTGTCAGCCGTGGTTGAGCTAATGGGACAGGCAGTGATGCACCTATGATAATTGCTAGGATGAAGTTTGACGTCACTCTACATTCTCACAAACCCATCTCAGAGAATACTGGGGCGTTTCATGCCGGAGCACACACTCCTCCATGATTGATCACTCTGCTTATAATTTCCTAATTTCCAATCCACTGGGGGACTTAACTGGAAGTAGCCATTTTTCCTGAGCACCGACCAGCTTCCTTTTATTTTCGCACAGGGCTAAATGGGAAGAATCTTCCAGCCCATTAAGCAGACTTTCTGTGTCATAAAAGTTTGGTGGCAGAGTCTCTCGCCCTCTTTCCCTCTCCCTCTCCCTCCCTCTCTCTCTCGCTCTCTGTCCCTCTCTCTCAGCGGCAGCATGGAACAGTCTGCAGGCTGCAGGTTAATAGAAATCAGCCTGCTCATCAGCAATAGTGGATTGAACTTAACCACCCACCTCCGCCCTGTCAATTCAGATTTGGAAAAAACCCACTAACACTGGCCGTCGTCTCATTTCCCTCTGTCAGGTAATCAGTATTTCACTATAATCCTTTAAGGAGTAAAATTACAATGACCTATCCGTATATCCTGGGCCAGGACAGGGAGTTTGCTTTTGGGAATGCAAGCCAAGGGGTGTAAAGCCTTATTAACAATGTGCTATAATGCTGATATACAGTTATTAGCCAATCACAATCGCACTGTAAAAACCTAATGTGGTGTCTAATTAAACAAATGCAGCAGTTTTCTGAGACTTAAAGAATATGTATATAAAGCTACATGGCAAAGCACAGTCATGGCTTTGGATGGTAAATGCAGCTTTTATATTTAATTCCCTGGTAAAGTCACTGATGTTCATGTTTTTAAGGCTGATTTGTTTCCCCGTAAGTGACAAATTTACTGTCAGTCCTGCAATGACACTCACAATTAATATAGCGTGTGTATGCATATTAGAGTCTAATATCTGCAAGTGTGATTTTTGCTGCAGAACAGTATGTCATTAATCTGAGCGTCTACATTTTTAGAGGGTTTTTTTGGCATCCGGGACACTCAATGCTAAATGCGTCTTTTTCTCATGGCAACGGTTGTTATATGAATTTGGTTTAGCAAGAATGATTGAAAAAATATTGTAAATCTTCTTACGCATTATGATGCAACTGTTGCAGCAGCCCCTCAAAAATTTAAATGGACAACAGTGTTGTTGAAATATCATTCTTAATGAATAATGAATGCTTAAACCGGGAGTGTGCAGGCAATTAGCTTAGCTTAGCATAAAGACTGGACACAGGGGGAAACGGCTACCCTGGCTGCCTACCAGAAACTCCAGATTTTACAAATTAACACTCATTTACAATTTCAGCTTGAGCACGGATTAAACATGGAACATGTTAATTAGTGAGCTATAGAGCTTTAGGACAGAGCCAGGCTAGCTGTTAACCACTTTTTTTTAGTCTTTATGCAACACTAGTTAGTTAGTTAGTTAGTTAGTTAGTTAGTTAGCAGTAGCCAAACTAACTCCCTGCTGGCTCAGGCTTCAGACTTTACATGCAGACCTCTGAGAGTAGTATTGATCTCTTTTAGCTAACCCTCGGCAACAAAGTGAATAAGCATATGTCCCAGAATGTGAAACTATTGCTTCATGCTGTATTTAATGGGATGTAATTCAGGCTGTTTTCACTGTGCACAGACTTTAGTATCAAGTCAAAACTCCTGCACATAACTGGTTTCTTTTAGATCACTGCTAACACATTCTTTGTAACCAATCTGAACAGACACCATTGTCAAAATGTATACACAGCCGTTTACAAAAGGTGTCACATTCCTTTTTGTATCTACGCTTCTCCAGCTTCTTTGAGCACTTTTCAATCATGCTTCGCGCTCTCAACCTTTGACTGAATTTAGGCGCCTTTCCCAAGTAGTCTTCTGTTTGTTTTTCTTTCTTTCTTTCTTTGGGATCAAACACAAATCGGATGTTGTTCATTTGCATGTCCCAGAATCTGATTCTGTGCCACATATTCATATAATTCAGTAGTCTCTGTGTGCAGCTTTTTGTCGTTTGCAGTGATAAGGAAAACATCAGATCTGCGTCATACGTGAGGGAAAAAAACTGGGACACAGTCTTTGCTGTGGTGTCACTTTATCTGAGACCTTAGCAGCATCCCCGCTCTTTGACTGGGCAATCAATCACTGAGAAAAAACATCCAGATTATCACTCTGTAACTTGGTTTAATATGTTGCTTGATGGAGTGAATGGAGCAATGCTGGGTTAATTCAGGTTGTAGTGAACGACAGTGAGTCAAAACAAAGAGGGGGTGTGATAGGCAGCACATTTACTGTCTTTAATGCCATTAACTGATTAATTGAAATAAATGGAGAGATGCTTTTAGGATGGGGAAGGGGGCAGAAGGACCACCGTATGTTTGCATATCATAATCAGGTGTTGATTACAGACCTAGCTGCTGATTGAAAGACTTCAATCAGCAAGCGAAATACATCTCCATAAGCAGTCAGGTGAGGCAACGTTCAATCATCATTTAATTAGTGATTAATAGTGATGAGGAAGAGATGCGAGGTACCCCACTTTGGAGATACTGGGTGAAAAACTAAAAAAGAGTGAGTGTCTGCAAAGCAACATGAATAGTGAAGAGGTTAAAAATATCTACAGAGAGTTTGGAATCTGTTATGCAGAGAAGCCAAAGACAAAAGTTGAGCCGAAGAACATGAACTTTTTATTTCTATACGACGACAACAATAAAAACTAAATTTCTCAAGAGCAACTTTTGAAGAAGACACAAAAAATACAGCCAAAATTGTACAGTTACATAGAATATGTGTATAGTTGTGGAACTCCAGTAGTAAAGTGATTCTTTTCTCTAATATAGATGTGTTGAACTGAGAACTGATCCCCTAGCAAGCAGGCTAACTAACTAGCCAGCCGGCTCATTGTCTGTAACCAGTGAAAGCATGTTGGGTGGAATTAGCAAGCTAGCTAACTAACTATACAACAAGCTATTAAATAAGCTACCAAACAAGCTAGGTAACGTTATAATCGCTAACATAGAGGATTTTTTTTTTTGCACAGGTGTAATTATTAATAACCTGCAAGAGCTAACTTTATGTAGTCTGGGTTATTATATATATATATATATTTTATTATTATTATTGCTGCTACTAGCTGCCTTTTCCTTACAGGAATTCCATGTGTCATGTTAGCTAGCCTGAGTCGACAGATGTCCATTACATTAAAGTGTGTACAAGTTAGTGTGTAACTTTTTTTATAATAATAATGAACGTCCATTACATTCAAGCCATTGAAGAGTTGATACAACGCTAATTAAGTCTATCGGCTCCACAAAACTCTCTCTGTGTTTCTCAGTATGGTTATGTTTAGAAATTGTGTCGTCCGGCGACTTTCCCACGCAGAAACTCGAGTGAAGATAATGACCTCTTCTGAAGAGTCCATCATGTTTTAATCCTCCGTGTCCTCCTTGGCTATGTAGCAACTGCGTGGAGGAGGGGTGGGGGTGAAGCGCGATCACGGAAGGCTTGTATCATGTGGATGCACCGACAGAATTGTTGTCATTACTTAGAATTCCTCATGTGGGAGACAGAAACTACGCACTATAGCTTTAAAGCCATGAGTTTTTTATTAGTTCCTATGTTTGCTATCAGTTCCTTTCGGAAATAGTACACTACTATAGAGTATGTTCGCCATTTTGTAGTGGCGTTCGAATTCTCCGCGGTTAATTTCATTAACTATATAGTCCACTATAAAATACCCACAATTCACTGCTAATTTGAGTGTACATACGATCAAAGATCCTCTAACGATGCGCATTTCAAGCCTCGCCAATGGCATGAAAAGGTACACACTTCCTGTCTCCTAAAGGGGTGTGGCCTCGTTTGAACGTGTGGTAAACGTCATGTGGATAGATGAAAAGTTATATTTGTATAATTGATTAATATTTTCTTTTGCTAACGTTAGATATTTACACAGCTAAAAGACATATTTAGCCTCACAGAGATTAGTTTTGTTAGGGCGTTCACGAAGTTGATGTTAGCTTATCAGTGTTGCCTGATCTCGCAAGAGTTTGGTCCTGAGACAGAAACAGGTCTCAAACTAAGTTAATTTTCCTCCAATGTGTCTGTCTGAAAAATGCCGTTATAGTGTTAAAATGTTCTGGAGCTGTGTGGCTTGTGAGAAATGGCTCCAATATTTACTTTGGTGACTACGTTCAAGTTCACTTCTCCCGTTGGAATCAATACAAACGGACCTGCCGCTAGTCTCTTAAAGAGGCGTGGCAGTGGCGGAGCCCACGTGACACAGATAGAGGAAACTACTCTGAGTAGGGGCGTCTTGGTTCTAAATCGCCTCTGATACGATGTACCTTACATTATACTCCCGTATACCACAATGCAACGCGGCCGTGTTTTCCAGCGGAGAAGAAGAAGCAGAAGCACCTGCAAAAACTGAAAAGGAAAAATGGACCAGGCTTTCGTTTCTAAACATTGGTTAACGTAACATGCAACATATATACAACCTTTTACTATTCTCCTGAGTGCTCGGTTTGTTTCAGGGACATATTAGAAGTCATTTTGTTTCGGTTTGTTTACAAGATGCTGGGCGCACCCGCCTCCATCACACAAATAACCGGCGCATCTTCTGACGCAACAATGTTTTTAGTGAGTGTCCGAAATCTCGTTTGGTCGTCCCCTATATAGTTCACAGTTTAATAAACACTATATAGGGAACAGTGAGTGAGTGAACAGTTTCAAACACAGCTCTTGTGTGTGTTTTGTAACTGATAAGAGTGCCAGTAAGTCTGACACTCAAGTGTTTTCCAGTACTTTCCAAATACCTCATATCATATAAAAGTGTAATGATACATGCAGGATATCAGATTGGTACACAACAGAACTAAAACCTCAAACTAGTTCAGAACACAGCAGCTAGGCGTGTCAATGGTTTTAACAGACGACATCACATGATCCAAATCCTGGCTTCGCTCCATTGGCTCCCTGTGTGATTTAGAATTGATTTTAAGATTTTACTGATCACTTTTAAAGCTAGTCTGGGTCTGGCTCCAAGCTATATAGCCGAGGTGTTGACCCCATATGAGCCAGTTGGCAGCCTTAGATCCTCGGGCGGGGCCTTTTGGCCAAAGTCCAGGCTTAAATTTAAAGGTGTCTGAGCTTTTGCCATCAGAGCCCCTTGACTTTGGAACAACCTGCCTGAGGAGATAAGGCTCACAGAATCAGTGAACTCTTTCAAATCACTTTTTAAAACCTATTTTGATAGACTTGCTTTCATGTGATGTCGTCTCTTTTTATTGCTCTTTATTTTTTATTTATTTTACTTACTTATTTTATTGTTTTTACCCTTTTTATTTGCATATTTTTATCCGTCTCCTTTTTCAAAATTTTGTCTTCTCTCTACTATGTCTTTTGTCTTCACGTTTTTATTTACCGAAACGTTGTCTTTCTATTGTTTGGCCCCACTAATTAGCTCTCTGTTATATTGACCTCTGGATATCCTGCTTTTGCCTTTCATTGTCTGTCAAAGCACTTTGAAACTCTGTTTTTAAAGATGCTATAAATAAAGTTATTATTATTATTATAAAATTTCCAAGAACTGTTTTTCCAAATAATTGTGTTGCAATAATGAGTGGGTTACATGTCTTTTGAGGGGGGCTAACATCAGAAAGTGTGGGAGATAACGTAAGATAAGGTACGTTTTAACAATCTTCACAGTTTGTATTGCCATGTTTCTGCATTTTTGGGGCAGGGGCTCTCAGAACTAACTCAGGTCTTTGTTCATGAAATGCACATTGCATCTCTGCCTCATCGTCTATATTGTTAAATCAGCTGCAGCCATCGCGGTTGTAGGAGGGCAGAGACTTTTTCTTTGCTTGTCAGTGGTCAGTGGAGAGAAACTGGTGCCGAGCCCACTAGCGTGCAATGCTGGGAAGCGGGGCGATCCCATCCGTGAAAACAACGCATATATGGACATGTACCATTGTAGTCTGTGACTAAAAAGTTATCTACGGGGAGCTAACTTATGTCCAGGGAGCTTATTCCCCGGAGTCCTTATGTTTTCTCGCCTTGCAGTTTTCCTTGGATTGGGTTGGCACCTAAATCATGACATGGTCCTCTGCTGTGCCCTACTACACCCTGCTATGCCCTACTATACCCTACTATGCCCTGCAACATCCTGCTACGCCCTGAACTGCTACAACTATTATTTCTAGTCATAGTTCCACTATCTTTATTGCTACTATAACTGCCACTGTATATCATTCCAATCCATTTTTTAGATGTGAGATGGTGTCAGACTTCAGTCTTTTCAGAGTCTGATCTAAACTGGTACATATAATTTCCCAAACTCTAGAAACTGTAAACAGTGTTTTTAGTTGGGTTTTTTTTTATTTTATTTTTTTTATAAAGAACCTAATAAAAACATCAGGATAGTTATATTACAAGTAAAAAAATATGATACAAACAATGGCACATTATGCAGTGCTTTAAAAATCATTGCTATTACTGCTGATTACATGAGATCAACTACAGCTTTTCACAGTTGGAAACCTCTACTGCGTACTGTACAACAAAGCCACTACACACAGCTGCTGAGTGGAATCATAATTGTAATGTTTTGATTCTTGCTATACGAATGAAAAATGGAAATGGTCCTCCACATTACAAAGCAGTAACGCTACAATACTCTGAAGTGACAATCTCTCAAAGGGAGCTTAGTTTCTATATATACATTTTATACAAGCATCAACCACATAAAAAAACAAAACAAAAGGCTCACTGCAGTATTGATAAATGTTCCCAGCGTTTTCTGGGTCAGTATTTAACCCCAAAGCAGATGGATGTATCTGCTGTTTTAAATATTTTAAGAGTTGGATTGCATTTGAGGAATTAAATTCACCCTTTACACAAACAGTACTCTATTACTCAGACTTAAATTACAGTAAAAGCTTTTTGAAGCATGAAGCTTTGAATAATGCCTGTGATCAGCTGTTTTTGGTTCTGTAATATAAGTAGTTAAATGTGTGTGTGTGTGTGTGTGTGTGTGTGTGTGTGTGTCAGAGAGAGAGAGAGAGAGAGAGAGAGAGTGTGACATGTTGTCGGGAAGCAGACAGGAACACCAGGTGCTGACAAGCAGAGAACTGTGATTGTTCCAGAAGTTTCTCCAACAACAAGTCACGGCAGATGCTGGAGATGACAGAGCGCTCTGGGAGCGCAGTGACAGACTTCAGCGTGCGTCGAGACCCAGCTGCAGCACACTGCGCCCGACGCGCTGTCTGCAAGCTGTGCTGCGCAGCACCATGCGAGCACAGATCTGTACTGACCGCAGAGTCTGCAGAGTCCTCACAGACAACTTCTTGTGCTAAAAGACCTGTATCAGAAATTTGGGTTTCGCTTAACCAAATAATAATAAAAAAAAAAAAAGATAACGTGGATGGTCCCTTAGAACGCTCTTCACAAGTAAAATAAATGATCAGTTCACTACTTTCATTGAATTTGGATGTTTTATTCAATTGTATAGCATATGTCAAAAGGCGCAGAAAAAAACTGTTGGCTGGTTGGTTTGTGTACAGCAGCCATAGCAACGCACAGAGCTGACCATAAGATGTAAACAGGCAAAAGGCCGTAAACTGGCCGTAAACTGTGGTAAAAACACAGATTGAGACGCATATTCTGAATGTGCTGTAGACATGTCCAAAGAATGCCTCTAAAACCTGAATAATACCAGAATATCCCACATGTCTTAAACGGAAAATGTTATATTCGAAAAAAAAGGCCTTGTTCTGAATATCCAAAGTTTACACGACTTGTTTAAAATGTTGAGTATTGTCATATTCGGAATAATAGTGGAATATTAGTGTGCATACAAACGTAGTCATTGTTGTTGGACTGAAAGCGCCAAGTTTCCACGTCACACTCGTGTAAGTTGCATACTGGACCCCAATTGGCTTCCAACCTTGTGATGTCATAAAACCCTGGTCAGACGTACAGTACACGTGTTAACTCAGATTTAAGGTGAGCATACAGAAACTCCTCCTTTGTGACAGTGCTGTATTACTCCGTTCCAGTCTCGAGTTTTTCTCGGGTGTCAGACTTCTCGAACGAGTCCCGCAATATATGTGTTTTTTTTTCTAAAGTAACTTCCTCCTTCAAAGCAAAACCATTGATGAAGCGCAGAAGAATGTTATTGTTACACCATAACAAAAAGACTCAACTTCTAAAATGGGAAGCGTACTTCAGCTTAAGTGAAATTGCTTTCCTTAAAATAAATAATATGGCCTAATTTGATCCTACAGGGTTGTTACTCTGCACTTGCTTTTTGATAATTACAAATAATAATGCTAAATGATCATCTTAAAGGGTAACTACTGTATTTTTCAACCTGGACCCTATTTTCCTATTTTTTTTTGTGTCTAAGTGGTGATGGGAACAACAATCTTTGACATTGGTCCAGCATTAAGCAAGATCGCTGCAGTCAGCAGCGGCGAAACAAGCTACAACGTAAGTTAATAGGGCAATGGTCCAGCTTGTATTTACCTTCACAGAAGTGCTCGTTTTGCCTCTGACAGGCTCAGATTAATATTCTAAGTGTCTGACAACATTATGGAAAGGATTTCTAAATAGGTTGACCTTCCTGTTAAAGAGTAAGATCCTTTTTTAAAACATAAAAACATCCGCGAAATTGCGTTCGCTAAACCCACCAGACTCCATGTAAATAAACAGTAAGATTAGCATCGTAAAATACACTTCATTCAAAGTTGACAAACAAAATAAAACTATGGAAAGCCGTTTTGGGTCATCTTTCCACTTTTCTAGCAATCACAACTCTAGTTTTGGTTGAAATAAACACATAGTTTACCGATTTACATGTGAAAACATGTTGGCTCTATACACGCTAAAATTATTGCTTTTTAAAATGGAGTCTGGTGGGTTTAACGCCAGCGACTTCAGAGCTGTTTCTGGTTAAACAGAATGGTCTCAAAGAGGTTTTAAAGGTCTATCTCTGAAGGGATCCTTTCCATAATGTTGTCAGACACTTAGAATATTAATCTGAGCCTGTCAGTGGCAAAATGAACACCTTTGTAAAGGTAAATACAAGCTGGACCATTGCCCTATTAACTTACATTGTAGCTTGTTTTCGCCGCTGCTGACTGCAGCGATCTTGCTTAATGCTGGACCAATGTCAAAGATTGTTGTTCCCATCAGTCACTTAGACACAAAAACATAAGAAAATATCCAGGTCGAAAAAAATGGTAGTTACCCTTTAAGGGGAGACACCCCAGGTGAATAGGAAAACAAAATCACCATGAAACTTCCCCAGTTGATTAATTACATTAAGACAAATATCTTTTGTATTACAAGTTTTCTAAAATGTTATGTTTAAATATGCAAATTGTGCATTGTCTTGTTAAATATGCGCACATTTGCATACATTTCCAGAACAGAAATCTGAACATTGGATAAAACCAGGTTCAAAATTCTTGTTTCATTTTGTTGACATATTAGGGTTAAAAGTTTTTACAGAGGGAATTTTGGATTTGGTATAAAATGTTACATAAATAAGGCTATGAGTGATATCTGAACAAACCCCTCTGTAAAAACCTTCAGAATATAGATAGGAATGAAACTGGAAAGTTTGGTGTATGTAAGTGCTACTTCTGGCTCAGAGTGTGAGAAAAACACATTTTGAGAAAACGGTTTTTAGAAATATGGATTATGAAATTCCATGCATTGCATTATCCAATGCTAACTTTTGGTGATTTTAGGAGAAATCTACAAGGCACAAATAGAAAAAAGTGGGATAAAATAAACATCTAAATGTGTATTTTGAATGTTTTTTTCCCAACAGTCTGAAAGAAGACATGCTACGGAAGCAAAATAGCCCAAAAACTCAAAATTGAAAAATGATGGTTTTGCCTGTAGTGTCTCCCCTTAAAATAGAAGATATACTGTATCTCGGAAGTAAGGGATGTTGAACAGGATTCTTTTTTTGTGTCTCGGTCTTGGTTCATCCAGGTCTTGGACTTGTTTTGAACTTGACAAAGGTGGTCTTGACTACAGCACTGCTTTATGAATATGTAAACAGCCTTCTCAGGTCAAATGTTGCACATATTTCATTCTGCAAAGTAAAGTAACAATATGAAAAACATTTTTTTGAGTGGAGCGGGGCTTAAAATAAAAGCATTCAACATTTTCATGCAAACCTTTAGAGATAAAAGGAAAAAACATAGTTTACATGTGTATTTTTTACTATTCATACTCATTCATCCAATTTAATTTTTAATCAAGTTTCACACTATTACATTTAGAGAATAAACAGATTATTATAGATGTTAAAGCCATCACGCCTGTCAAAAACATACCATTTTGTATATTTTAAGAAGAATCAGTGCCATCCGTTACTCTTCAATGAGGTTCTACTACTCTCTAGTGGTTACCTGACACTACTGCAGCAATACATAAGTGTAGGTATAAAATGAACTCAAAGCCTTTATGTCTTTTCACATACCTTTCTCCATATATTCCCCAAATTACGATTATCTTGCTGCCAAAAAATATATATATTTTCAAATATATTTGAGCTCTACAGACAACCGTGACTGCGCTAAAATATTTGTTTTTTTCTTGCCTGTGGAATGAAAAATATTCCAGATTTTCTTCAAATAAAGAAATAATCTGGAAATCATCAAGTAAATTTTCTGTCTGCTTCCCTGTTTTTCCTTCAGCCGGAGTTGTAAAAAAAACCTTGAAGGAAAGGAGTCTGTATTCAGCATCCGGCAGCTTCGCCCATTACCATGTCCTAATAGCTTGCTCAATGGTGCAGTGTGTTCTGTGGGTTCACTGGTCAACCGAGACACACGCCATTAGCCCGAGCAAACGTTGCCTTGCAATGCTACACAAAGCACACCTTATTTGTATCACATTAGCTCTTTGATGTGGCATAGCATATTATATCAACAGCTGCAATTTATCAAACAATTTTAGCACTGATTTGCTTCACTACCAGCACCGCAGCAGCAGCATCACCACCCATCTCCAACTCTGTCTGTCTGTTTCTCTATGAGAAGCTGCCGCAGCAAATAAATTAAACATGTGTCATTGAACATGCTAAATGGCTTGCAACACATAATCATCTAAATAATTACGAGGCTGCCATTAAAGTGAGCTAGATGGATGACACATGAGGCGTTATGGAAAAACTGGAGGTAATGGTGCAATATTTGATATGGGCGAAAGGGAAGGTAGGGGGGGAGGGGGGGAAATGCAGTTTTCTGTGCGATCGCTTCCACCAGTCTTCTCTTTTTTGCAGTTAAAATCCCAGACTCCAAATGCTGAGGGACAATGGGGTGATTAGCCCAATCAGAAAAAGCAGTGAGGGATTGTGGGTAGGCTGTGGCACCGCTCACAGCCGTCTTTTTTGTCCTCCCACATTTCATTAATCAGCAACCTGAGGCCCCCCGAAATCAGTTCAGCAGATTGGCAGCTCGCTCATTTGTTCCCACGTGGCAATCAGAGAGGAAAAGAAATCCCTTCACAACCTTTATGCTGTTACCTGACATTATAAACCATCTCTTTGTATTCTCTTTGTTACTTTTCTCAGCTTTTTTTGCACCTTCTCTGTAATTTACTGCTGAAAATATGTGTTTCCGACACAAAATGTGACCTCTATTAACCCTCAGACGAGGTATTTTTTGTGCCTGATGGTAACAATACTGTCAATTTACTCTGCCAGTTACAGATATAAAGAAATAGAAATAAAACGTAAGGAATGCTTTTTTTTTTTTTTAATAATAAGCATGGTTGAATACACATACACATTTCCATGTACAATATTTAAAGAGCCTCATGTATCAGCCTAAATGATGCAGCATGTCACCAGACATGCATGACAAGCATAATTATATTCTGTTCATGGAGAATATTGTTCACGGCTCCCCACTTTTTACACACCATTACCTCACAATGTCTGTCCAGTGTGTACTTTTCATGATCCCACTTTAATGTTGAAGATGAAAAAAAAACTGTACATAATCTAAACTGCACTCTTTAAATGAAGAATACAAGAAACACAAGCACAGTGTGCAAATGGGTGAAATGTCAGTGCGTTATATAGGGTGCAATAATGCGCTTTATTAGCAGTATAATTGTTTTAGGTAACGCTTTAGCTTGCAGCCTGCAAATTACAGTTTAATTACTTATTATGCACACAGTATGGGGTATCATTAAAGGACTCACAGAGTACATACCAGGACAAACTGTAGGTGGTAGGAGAAGAGTAGTAGTAGTGTGGAGAGAAATGAGGGTTCAAAATTAACTTTTTCATCCACCAGCCAAATGGCTAGTGAATTTTCAAATGTTATAATAGCCACTCGATAGATTATAATTGGGGTTTTTTGGGCTGGTGAGTGAAGCAAATCCACCAGCCACTTGCATTTTTACCAGCAATTTGCTGGTGGATGGTGCACATTTTGAACCCTGTGACCACAAATAAGAACAAGATGTGTATGAAGATCTGTGATGAATTCACAGATGCATTGTCCAATCCACAAACACATAGCAAATCATTTTAACAAATGTGAAACAGCTCTACAAATAAATACAAGCCTATTTGAATAGGTGTCAGTATTCTACATATACATTTATAACGTCAAGGTTATTTATCTACTAACATTTGCTTTTTCAAAATCTCCTGTGCATATAAATGCATATAAAAAAAGTCTAAAATATATATATTTGTGTACACTGTCCAATCTGCCCTAATGTTTTTATGCTTTATTAGAGAACAGGCCTGAGAGCATGTAAAAGTCAATAATGAGTTATAGCGCCACCTAATGGTAACAGGAAGTAAGTTACCTGAAATTTACATGATGTGGAAATTGTGTGTGTTCTCTAGTGCCACATAGTGGACAAAAAAATGTCCAATGCTATGCTATATGGAAGGTAACAGAAATACACGGCCGCGTAGACTGGGAGACCCCGGCCGGCACCCCCCCCCCCCCCACGTGCGTTCATCGCTGCTTGGATGTGTGTGCATGGATCACCAGACACGTGTGGGTTACATGTGTTTGCAGAGTTTTCTCTTAAACACACCAGGACTTAAACCATAGACTTAAACAAGCGTTGGTGGAAAACTCCAACATCCAGCTTTTCAGTGCATTTATGTGGAATTTTTAAAGTGGGACAGGCCTATTTCCCAAAATGTATTTACAAAAGTATTTTACATGGAATGTTTCGGTGCCATATGGTGTTAATTTTGGCAACTTCAATTCATTATTTTTGTCATTTCAAGCATGTAGAGTCCATTTCCTGACCCTTAAGAATCCATTTCAATTGATGTGGATCAATTGGATTGGAAAATGCATATGTAAACACCATAAATTACTCACAAATCATCACACACATTTTATTTTATTTGTGGGTCATTTGTCACCAGTACTGAGACTTATTTCTCTATATACACAAGAGGTTCCGGAATAAGGTGGTAACAACTTTGTGTTCAAGAGAGTTAGTACGTACTTAATGATGAAAGGGTACGATCTTATTATTTCTTAGTAATACTTAAAAATAATGTACATTAGGAAATTAACTTTTTAAATGTATATTGCTGGGCAATAAAACGTTAGGCTAAGCTTGGGAAGAAGGGTGTTTCTCTGTTAAAATCTCTGTTTTTAAAATGATAATAAAATACTGCAGAACAGTCATGTAGTTTTGAGTTTTTATGTCGGATCCATCAAATGGTCAAAACTGATGTTAGAGAAGAACCTTTTTTGTCCTGTCATCATTAGATCATAACCAATTATGGAGCCAAAAACATGTACTTACACTCAGAAACAAACTTTATTGTGCATAAGCTATATTCATCCATGAACTACAATACTTTATCATTCACGGCTTTAACATTTACAGTAGGTGCTTTGATGAGCAGTTACACTTTACAAACTTCTGTGCTTGATATTAACTTGCCTGCCCCGTGGTTCAGCCATGAGGCAGCAGTTCTCCTCCTGGGATGAATAAAGATTGAGCTCCATCCCTTTAGGACACACCATCTGCTTAAATGTATCCCAACAAATGGGACCAATCTGAATCAACCTCCAGCCAATAAACAAACAATCAATGCAAGTCTATATTGCACAAACCTGCTCAAATTGGGTTCTGATTCCCCCTGGGATATAGCGAGCCACTGAGCAATGCAATAAGGGACCAGGTTGTTGGTGTCAAATTGCAAGCAGGAAATGTAATTTGAGAGAGATGAGGTCCTACTTAAGGGACAGAAACCGCTGGGAATTGAGACTGTGCCATGAGTGACCTCTGCTGGGAGGGATCGGTTACAATCAGCCTCATAGGTTTCACTAATGCCGGATTATGTATTAGGATTAGGATTGGGCATCGAGAACCGGTTCCAATTTGGAATCATTTCGAAAAAAAATTATTGGAATCGTTTGGAAAATTTGGCTTGTGTCCGAAATTGCATACTCTGCACTACATATTCAATATGTATGCTATCGTTCAACGTACTTTTGTGTAAATAAACAGTAGTGTGCATCTTTTCGGCTGCACTAAGCTGTAATTTCCAACGACACTTCCTGAGAGCCTCCTTGCCGTTGAAGACGCGTAACCGTGTTAACCCCTGCTGACCTCCGCTCTAGCGGCATCGCCAGATAATTCTTAAATTACTGAAAGAGGTGAATAACTAGACCATCAGTCGTTTAAAATATGTAGAAATGTAAATTAGAGTGTTATTGACGTTACAGAGCTCCTTGGTCTCTGTCCGTTTGTCTGTTATGATTGTTGTCGTTACTACCACATTGCATTGTGGGATATTTATACCGGCGTAGTGCCCAGTATTGCGTACTTTAATATTTTACCAGAAATAGTATGCAATTTGTGTACTATTGGTTTCATACTAAGGTTTCGGACATACAAAAAAATCTCACGTACTGTTTTAGCCTACGTAATAGCATGTTCGTATGGAATTTCGGACGCAGCCTTGGTTTCGAATCTGATCATCGGTTCCAAATTTAACACGCACAATCTTTGGTTTCCGTAGCGGCCACCGTACTTGCAGGCGCTTGTTATGTTGCAGCCATGGAGCACAGTAAGCGGAGCGCTAGTGTATTATTACTTTATGTTGAAAAAGCCCGGTAAAACTGTAAATTACAGAAAACTGTTATTTCACTTATCTGTGAAATAAGCAACCCGTTTCAACCCATGAACCGTTTCAAATCCACCCCTTAAAGAATTGGAATCGAGAATCGATAAGAACTGGAATCGAATGGAAGAATCGGAATTCAAATCAGAATTGCTCAAATCAAACCGATGCCCAATTAGGATAAGATGCTATGTTGGTACTTCAGCTGCTGATATATCAGATATCTCCTATCAGATGATTAGCATTGTTCAGCTTTCAAACAGTATAATGGAGGGTCTTCTCTGCCACATTGTAGAAGAAGACTGTATAATACTGCAGTCTTTGGCCATGCAATTTGCATGGCTCTATGGATGGCAATGGATGATGTATTGGATGGATGAACTCTGCTGACTTTTCCTCTAGCGTCACTATGATGGGTAGCACTTGAATTGTGTCCTTTTTTTTTAATTCTATATCATCCAAACAGAAATTGGAAAGGGACAGATCAGGAGCAGTAACTGATCTGAATTAAATGAAAAAAATAATTTAACAATAACTTTTCTGTTTGAAAAAATGTCTTTTTTTTTTATTAATATTTTGACAGACAGTACAACCTATGTCACCATCACAACTAACAAGACATCTATATCATCCACTGTCCCGTTTTAAGAATATAGAAAGAAGAAAAAAATAAAAATAACAAAACAAACATCATGTGCCTTACATTGCATTACATTATTCTACCAGTCAAACGGAAAAAATGTCCATTCTAAAAATGAATATCATGAAAAAACAACTATTAGCAAGTTGTGTAAAAGTAGGCTATTATTTTGAATCCTATATTGTTTAGGGCTTATAAATTCAAAACTCATTATTAGCTGCTCCATACTTGACAACAGACATTTGTTTACACACTTTGTTTTTAATCATTTTGTAATCATTTTACACTTAAGAATTTGATGTTTAGTTGTGCTCCCCTTACAAATGATGTTCACGTTCAATGTGTCAATTTGACCAACTGATACAGCGACATAATAACACAACATCTGCAGTTAATGAGAACTTTCCATTTGCTGTTATTAATGACCAGTGGTTTGCAGGTCCGCCTTGGAAAAATCAAACAACATAAAAGAAGTGTTGCATTTTACTCCGTAGTTAGAATAGAGCTGGGCGATATGGAGAAAATCAAATATCACGATATTTTTTACTATTGATATTGCGGCGATATTGCAGGGTTGACTTTTGGTGCTTTTACAAAACATTTACACAATGAGAGTTTTGATAAATAATCATCAGTAATGTGGATACAATGACTAGGTGGGTAAAGGCAAGTAGTTAGGCTTGATAAGTTCAGAAAATGACATCACTTTACTGTATTGTAGCCTGTAAAACCAGGAAAAGACCACACTTGTGTCATATTACGATATCCACCCTTTAAGACAATATCTAGCCTCATATATCGATATCGATATAACATCAATATATTGCCCAGCCCTAAATTAGAATAATAAATGGTTTACAATAAAAAGCAAATCCTACTCAGATTTCATCTACAGACACTCCAGAAATGGCTGCTTAACAACAACGATGGAGACAAAAAATAAAAGCTTTCCACTAAAGACAACTACATGAATATGATAACTCAAACACAAGACTTTCATACACGTGTGCAGAAGTGCGCTGACTCTTAAAAAGCAGCTTTTCATGGAGCTCTACCTGCAGGCTACCAGCAATTTAACCCAGATGTCACATTTGCACCCTTTGCTCCTGATGGTCTCTCAACGCACCATTAAATCTCACCAACACCAGACCCACAGACATGTACACAATCAGTTCTCTTCAGTGCAGCTTATTCGACCACTCTCTTCACATCCAGTATCATTTTCATTGTAGGCTTCTAGGATGAAGCTAACAGGGTTTAACAGGCAAAGACAAAGGCTCAGTTTCCCGTGTGAGCCGGCTCTTTAAACACACAGCTCTATTTAGTGTACAGTTAGCATGTGAAAACAACTCGGATGGCAACTCGCCAGCCAGTAGAGCTCTGTCTGGGCGGTTTACATCTCTGTACATGAGAGATAATACTGGGGTTTCTCGCACCTTTCTAAAGTCGGTAGTTTAATTGGTGCTTAGAAATTCTACCTGTCACTTAATGCTGTAATGGATATTTACAGTGGGCTATAATCATGTAAATGTGCATGCATTATGTTGCTGCTGCAGAAATAAATAATAATAAAGTTCCATTCATTTGTCACACGGATAAAAATGTCCTCAGCATATACCACTTAGTTTGATATTGTTCTTAGATGGCACACTGTGCTGTAGCGGATGACATACTTTAACAGAAATAGAGCTTTCATGTTATGTGAAGCAAAAAAGCTGAAGGCAAAAAAATGAGGAGCACAGATGAAATAAAAAAAAAAAATGAAGAGGCTCTACTGGAGTTCCCAGCTGGCAGAGCCATTTCTGCTGTTTCCAGCAAAGCCATCCTCAGCAACCCCATGGAGTGAAACCATATGATTGCTGTAAACGCCGGCGGGGAAGGACGCTTGATAATGTAAAGCAAGCATTTCCCTTCCCCAGAAGTTAGAGATTAAAAAAAGAAGCACAAGCCAGGGTGAAGTTGCATTTGAGGATAAGGGAGAACTTTAACAATCTTTTACATTTGTCATTAGATTCTTTTACTATAACGATGCACACGTTATTTTTGACACAATGTTGTACTTAAAGTGGCTATATGTAACTTTCAGTTTGTGTTGATTCCAGCGGCCGCTTTGGACAAAGGCGGCAGTGTTTTTACCACACCTGCTGTCGTGAAGGTCTTTTCTTTACGGTGCTGCATTGCCCACTGTTGATTACTGAGTTAGCATTACCGGGAGGTCATATGATGTTTTGCTCAGACAGGAAATCATTCATTTACAATAAGAGAATAAGTTACAGATGCATTGTTGCATTTCAAGTGTAGCATACGGTACATTTGCCTACTTTGGATGTCTCGTGAGCTAAACTGGGTATCACTGTCACTGTGTCACGAGCCAAAGCATTAAGAGTTTGTTGTAGCAACCAACGTAGTAATAACCTAGATTAATATAGCGCATTTCATGAAACCCAATGACGCTATACACAAGTAACATTACAGGGGGACAAGGAAAATAGTAGGCCAACACAAACACGGACTAAAAGGAATAAAACGTCTACGCAATCCCATAATTGTCTCCATCTGTTAAAAGCCCGACCGAAGTTGACTTGTGTTTTCGCCCATCGTCTTTCCCTTTTAGCTTTTAGTTGTTCTTTGTTTAATTTCCTTCTGTTCTGTGATGGCCCTGCCCCAGTATCAGCCATCACTACAGCAGATAACTACTAAAATAACATAGGCCTATATAAAGAAATCTCCTGCTGCTACCTTTTACCTGTCTCAGCTGGCTGGATACACTAACACAGGCTTTTCGGTGTTACAAAGAAATCTGTGACCCTTCAGAATGTGTTACTGTAGCGCCGTCTATCTGCCGTAAATCATTTTGTGACTTTGCGCGAAAAATCGGACCCGGGCAGAGGCATTAATAATAACTATATAAACCTAGCGTTCTTTTCACTGTTAGTCTCGTTTGCTGTTACAGGTCATTTATGATCATCAGATGGAACATTAAACAGTTTCAGAAACCTTAAAAAGTCACATATAGTCACTTTAAGGATGGCGTGTAAGAGACCAACATTAAAGGGGAAGTGCATGTTTTCTTCTTAAAGGGTCAGGCAGGTCAGGGAATTAAAGTCCCCCAGAAAGACTAAACACAAGTGAACAAGCAATTCTCAAACATCACAAGTTCACGTCTCATAAAAAATATTGATCAGATGAGGAAGAGGAATGTGCACCTTCCTCTCAGCATTCAAGGAAATTACATATTGGGAGTGGAGAAAATAAGCTCCATGACACTGATGTGATGAAATAATATTTGGTGATTATGCAATCATCACACCACATGGAACACATTCTCTGATGCATAGTTGATATTTTCAACATAGCTTTTACACTTTCTTTGATTGGCAATAAGTGTTCCTGATATTTAAAGGTCCAATGTGTAGGAATTTCTCCCATCTAGCGTTGAGATCATATATCACAATCAACTCTCTCGCACCACGCAGTTCAAAGTACGTATTACAGCTACGGTAGCCTTCACGCTTCAAAAATTTCAAGATGGAGCATGAATATGGAGCGTCTACCCCAGTTCATGCAAATGCAAATGTAAAACGTCAAGCCAAAAGCAATACTTGGAATTGATGGTGGTGGTAAATATTCATGAAAAGGACAAGTTTGTGAACGGGCAACACAGATTTTGATAATGAACAACTAAACACATTACACACTGGACCAGTGGCGTAACGAGCCAACACCGGGCCCCTAAGCAGGATTATCAAGGCGGGCCCCCCTACTACAGCACGTGATGACGGCGCAATGTCCACGAGTAGGCTACCATCAATAGGACAGGATAGGATCATAGAGACACAGCATATAAGAGATGAGATGACTGACACAATCAGGAGTAGCCTATGCGCACCACAACAACAACAACAACAAAAAACACTGGTGAATGTGCACCATAACACATGAAAAAACACACAAGGGCAGTCCCTTTCGTGGCCTTTTTTTTAAGATTGTTGCGGCCCAAAATGCCTGATTTTGCGATAAAAGTTGCGATGTCTTTTGTATGTTTGTTGCAATGAAGTTGCAGAAGACAGTGAAAGTTGCACAAAAAGTTTTTTGTATAGTTCTTTAGGAAACTTGTTTTGGGGAGAATAATAATTATTACTATAATTAATAATTATTAATTACTCTGGGCTGAGATTTCCTAGGAACCTTACCAAAAAGGCTCAGGATGCTGTAAATGTTGGTATAATATGAAAATGGCTGGTGGATTTAAGACAAAAAGTAATAATTTATTATTTCCTATCCTGGCCTGGGACACACATTCATACGGTTTGATAAAGTACTTATTGGACTTTAACTTATCATTGCACTTACAATAACGAGCGTAGCTGTCCACAATTTAGGTCATCCTGTACAGCTCATCTCCGGTTTTTCCTGCATCCACCGTGTGTGATTTTGTGTGTGTATGTGTGTGTGTCAGTCGCGGAGGGGCCCGCTGCAGAGATCAGACAGGATGTAAACAGCAGCAGCTTTCAGCAACTTTAGAGTGAAAAAACGTTACGGCGTACATTGATGTTAAAATGTATACAGGTTGGCAGGGCGGTCTGAAATGTTTTGCACGGTCTTTCGCTGTACGTTTTGTTGGTAAATGTGAGATGTTCGAGTCACACACGTCTCGTCTTCATATCAGAAACAAGGAAATGAATTTGACCCGTTCTCACTCCCGCTTCGTCAGTGGCCAAAGGCGATAGGGGGCCCCGGCTGTCAATCAATATCTTCCAGTCACGCGGGCCCCTGATTGGTCCGGGCCCGTAAGCACCGCTTACCCTGCTTACCGATAGTTACGCGTCTGCACTGGACCTTTAAGATCACCGTTATTGCAAAGCTGAACGACTCTGATGTGCCTCTACGACTGATTTCCAGTGATGATTTAGGTAGATATACTTCATAGAAGCATATATGAAATTTCAGTCTATGCAGAAAGGCTGGGCATCCCAGCCTCACCATCAGTATAGGTATACTGACATATGACCATAACCACTTCACTGTGTATATACAGTAAAAAGACCTCAATTGTAAGGGAATAGGATGAAAGTAATATTAAATAAAATTATAAAAAGGAAAAAAATAGATAATGGAGTCATTAGAAAGTGCAATGCATTTATTTTAATTCTTTGTCTTTTTATTTTATATTTTTATTTGTTCTTTTATTTCATTTTAGTGTTTGGATGTCTATGAACACTGATTTGCACAGAAAATAGATTTTGAAATTGTTGATATTTTACAAAAATACACTGAATAACAAGGCCGTAGAGAACAGTGCGTTATTGCAGACACTAAGGTTTTAACGACATTATTTTAATATAGTCAGTCGTGAAGTAAAGTAAGGCTTGAAACTCCAGGGCTGAAAATGAGTCCAACTCCGGCCCTGTATCCATGTACAGTATGAGTAAGACTTCCTCTAGATATTCCAAATGAATAATGAAGACAGGAAAGGTTTACTGTGGTAGGTCCTCTGTCTGATTAAGACATGCTGGACAAACTGCTCCCAGCTCATCAGAGAAATAAAAGCAGCCATGGTGATAATTACTCAAATCAAAGGATGACATTGAAATAAAATTATGATTACAGTCCAGGTGTACTGAATTTCCCTCTTCAGAATTTGAATCTGAGGGAAAAGTAAATGATTTTTACCACTAATTTATTTTTAATAACAATTTTAATTGTTTAAAAAAATGTCATGTCTTTATGTGCCCATGAACACCTTGAAAGTTATATAAGTTATATATATAAAGTTATATATACTGCTCATGCACACACATTCATTCTCCCTTGTCGCGGGAGGGGCTTAGGAGAACGTTTTGGGCTTTAGCGGAAAGGGGGGAGGGACTGAGAAGTTGTTGATGTTCAAATCTTTTGGCTAAATCCTGGATCTTCCCAATCCTACCTACAGCACCTTTACATGTATTTGTGCCTGTAATTTGTTCTTCACGCCACTGGATGGAGACAGTGAGACAACATCTAAATTGAATACTGATATCAGATTAATTGCATGTTTCATGTTTGTCAGGGGGGATTTTGAGCAAATTCACTGTATAGCCTAATAAGGAAATAAGGCCAAAGCTAGGACCACAGCAAATCTTGCCATGCACCAACAAAAATCAATGGTTGGCTCTCTGAATATCTTATATTCAGCCAAAGGGTTTTAGGCTTAACTGTATTAAGACCACGTCCTCATCATAACTCATAGTGAAAGGCTACAGTGGGTTGTTTCCGTGATGCAATTCAAAGATGAATTGTGACCATCTTGCAAAAAACATCATAAGGACATCAACAAAAAGCCATTTGAAACTGCAGAAAGGTATCAAGCTGTGTTTTCAAACTACATCTATGGGTGCAGACTGGAAAATGGTAAGTGAAGAGGATATATTTTCTGATACATGTGGGCAAGCTGCATCACAAAATTGTTCAAGAATACAAAATAAAGACGAGAAAAAGAGAATTAACATCACACAGTCAAAACACATGAATACAGATATGCAACAAAAACAACAACATATACTTAGCCCTACTCAACACACCCAAGGTAATATATATATATAGTAATTATAATTATTATTATTATTATGATGAACAATCTTTTTATAAAGCACTTTTCTATGATCAATTGATGAAGGTTCCGTCAGGCTGTGATAATTACTCCTATGTTGCTTATTCATTCATTTTGAGCCACTTAGCCTACTCGTTACATTATTACACTGTCATATAGGCTACTGATGTAACACTATGGCTACTACATTGCATCATTGTTTCTCTCTGGAACTTTTACATTTAACTTGTTGCAGGGTGTTGTGGCCTTCCAGCTGCTTCCATTAGTCATATGTCGGACTAATTAAGAGTAATTTAGTCAAATAAACTTAGTTGAGGTGGGTTTACCCCTCAACAACATCCTTGTCCCTGAGAACTGCGTTCCACAATGGTGTCGTGCCAAGGTACTTATCCTTTTTTTGATTTGTATCCCCTGGTCGCAGGAGCGCGCATGCACTCAGAGCAGAGTTTAACTGCTGCACTTCGAATTCACCTCTTAAATGGAACAAATAGCGACGTGGAAGACACAACAGGGTTTTCCATAGTGACAAGGGTTTCATTTATCTACATATGTCTATTTGTATGTTACATTTTGGCGACGTGTAAATTGATTAATGCTTTGTTTGTTATTGTGGATTAATCAACAGTGTTTTCCAAAATTTCTTATTGACAAGCATCTTAGCTACATAGGACAACTGACAGGCCTATCTACATGAGTCATGCAGGTTTATGAACAATATTTTTTCCTCGTCTTTGCCAACCTGTCCCTCCCTGCCCTCTAACGTGATTTCTGTTTTAATTTAATTTAGTTTAATATGGCTTTCCAATTAACTGCTTTGTTCACCTGTCTACCATGTCAGTTACAGAGGGGATACACAAAATATCAGGCCGTTTTTTCAACAGATATTTTGTGTATCCCCTCCCCTAACATGCAAAAGGTCTGTCCTGTCATCATGTGTGTTATTTTCTGTCTTTACCAGGTCACAATAAACAACCTGAGATAATATGGAGATGTCTGCTGTTTTCTAGAAATAGTTACAAACACGTTGGGCATCGAGAGAAAGGTGAGTAGCTGTAGTATGCGAATCAGGTTTCAAATTCAACAGGAACCCATATTTTGAGCTGGCTTTTCTGGCTTTTCTCCATAATTCCACAGAATATATGGACATGTGGGCATCCCTAGAAAGGTGAGGAGCTGTACTATGCAGATCAGGTTTCAAATTCAATGGGGACCCATATTTGGCCGTTTGGGGGCAGCACAAAGTCAGGAGGTTTAGCAACAGAATTGTCGAAATCTGGATTTGTATAACCTGGCTTTTCTGCTTAATAGATACCTACACAATAGATATCTACTGTTTAATTATGGAGAAAAGCCAGAAAAAAGCCAACTCAAACAAATCCAGATTTCGACAATTATGTTGCTAAACCTCCTGACTTTGCGCTGTCCACAAACGGCCAAATATGGGTTCCTGTTGAATTTGAAAGCTGATTCACATACTAGAGCTCCTATACTTCCCACTGATGCACAGCATGTGCATATCTACCCTGGACTTATGGAGAAAACCCAGCTCAAACCAAATCAAGATTTTGACAATTCTATTGCTAAAGAGCCTGACTTTGCACTGGCCCCAAATGGCCAAATATGGCTCCCCGTTGAATTTGAAAGCTAATTCACATACTACATGACATACGACATGTCTGTCATGTAATGTCTGAAATGTCTATCTGTAATGTACTGCCTGTAATGTCTGTCATGTAATGTCTGTCTGTAATGTAATGTCTGTAATGTAGTGTCTGTATTGTCTATCTGTAACATAATGTAATGTACCGCTGAATTCCGACACACAGTCGGACAAAATTTGTCATCAATTTTCGTAAAACAGCCCATATTTGACTTCTACATAGTTGATTTCTCGCATAAAAAAGCCTCAGAAGTGAATTTAATGATAAAATAGCAGATGAACAATGTTTACAATTTCTGAGATCTGTGCGACCTATTCAGAAGAATACCTGATCTCAGATGAGTGGTGTAGCCTATGTAAATGTTGGTGAGTGACAAAGATAGAGACTAGAGCCAAATAAGGTACAGCCACATAGTTGATGTCAACTATGAGCTTCGTTGAGATTTGCCCGTTTTCAGAGGCAGTTTCAAATTGTGAGATTTGCAGAGGAAAGAGGTGTCAATGGGATTTTAAGGTTCTATGTATGTCCTATTTACCCACCAAACTGTCGTTATTCAACTATGACAGGGTAAAATCGGTTTTGCATTCTATCACCCCTTTAAACACACGCGCGCTCCCGTGGCCAGGTGATACAAGGATACAAATCCTGGTGGGGCGTAAGTACCTTGGCACGACACCGGCATCCTGCCACTGTCTGCTCCGCCCACATATCATCTACATTTCCTCCAATTGGTTTCAAATCAAAGGAAGGACTCCTAAATCGAGATCTGGTTGGCTCACGGCGATGTCAATCACTCGGCAAATCGACGAATAGATGCGGAACAGGGAAAAGGAGAGCATAGCGGCCTGGCAAAAATAGGTAGAGGGGGTGGACGTGTGTTGCCCTTCATTATTTTAGCACAATTTTATATTGTTGCGGTCCCGTTGTATTATTTTATCGAATTGGACTGGGAAATACAGTAAACCGCTGTGAAAATGGCGCAGCCAGACGGCAAGAAAATATTCTTTGAGAATCTGTCGGGAGCGGGGAAAGCCATCGCAGTGCTGACGAGCGGAGGGGATGCTCAAGGTAAACTCTCGGATTGACAGTTTCCGAGATAATGTAACGTTATTATTGTGCCAGTGAGAACAGGCCCGTAGAGGGCAAAAATACACGTCTTCAACTGGGTGATGCACTGTACTGTTAGTAAAGTGGCTACGCTTCTCTTATTATAGTGTAAGAAGCATTGTACAGCAGCAAAAGTATAACAGTGAATAAGGTTACGACCATTCAGTTAGGAAGCCCGCCACTTAGCATCATGGATGTATTATAGTTAGCATGCTAACATAACATTTCTTGCTAACTGGCTAACAGCATCATCATCCTCTGCCATTGATTTGGGGACATATTTGTCGCTAAGCACGGTGACAGCAGTTAAGAGAGCTGTCAAGGTCGAGCCAAGCCGTGTCGCTTTTTCTTATTCACAGACATAGTGCAGCATAACTGATGAGTTAAGGTTACAATTTAATTAACTTGTTCTAATTAATTTATGAAGCAGTGGCCGCTATAGAAGTGCAGACCACTGCATTGCGGGTTGTGCTGTTAGGCTATTAACAAGCAGGGACTGACAAGAGGGATAGACACTGCAAAAAAATAGCATCCTTAACATGTAGGCTATATTTTCAGTGAGATGAGACATGAGGTTGTGGTTAGTTAGCAGCCACAGTAAGTGCCTGTGGTGGGATGCCTGTATCCTGTCTACGTGATGAGTTGCACAGCTACATCAAATATCCTTCATACTAAACCGTCTCTGGTTACATCTCTGCTAACGTTACGTCTCTCCCACTCGGGCGTCATAGAGGAAACCCTGGTCACGTGCTCACCGGCTCGTCTCCTCATTTGACTGAAACACTAGTTATAATCTATTTTTTACAGTCAGTGGTTATAATACACACTTTCTAGCACTATATAAAGGTACTACATTTTTATAGTAATTTGGTTTAGCATAAGACTGTAGTAGTAATGGCTACTGCAACTTAATGCTAAAAACCAATGTCGTTTTTTCAGTTCAAGCCCTGCTATGAATTTTGAAGGCAGAAACTAAGTTATTAAATGAAAGCTACCAGTAACCAGTAGGCCTTTTTGTGGCAATATGATATTTTAATAAAAATTTTTTTTAGAACAAACATTGCAGCAGAATTTAGTGTAACATGTTGAAGCATTTAAGATGTTGTGGCATACATTTTTCTTCTGTGAAAAAGGCTGTGGGAGGTCAACCTGGAGATGTTGTTTTAGCTTGCACTCTACTTTCTGCAGCACTGCCGTTTTATACGCTTTACTGTAATTGCCAGCCACGTTATGGACAATATAGCACTCTTTGGCTCAGGATTAAAAAATAAATAAAAATAAAAAATCAATCTTTGGTGGGTGGCTTTAGAATTGGAATTCACTGTCAGCAGCCTACACATTAACACACACAGGAAGAAAAAAAGCACGGAGTTGGCCCCAGAGCCAAACTAATGAGGCAGTGGCATGCATGACAGGAACTGAATGTCAGTGTCAGAGGGCATTGTGTAGCCTTGGCTTGGTCTTTCACTCACTCTGCATGAGAATAGTGGCAGTTATGCAGAATGAGAACTTAAGACTTTTAGCTTTGATAAAAACCTCTAAACTGGACAAGAAACATGAAAGATAATTTTTTGGATAATCTTAAAATTGTATCTACTGTATGTCGTATTTACTTACTTGCATTCTTTGTGTGTATGTTTATCAATCCCTAAACCTCTTCTGTCTTCTCTAACTGTGATTAAACTAGGCTGTTTATATGAACATAGTTATGTAATATATAATAAAACAGTAGGTAACTGGCTGTTACACTGACAGTATGGTGAATAGTTGGTCCCTTTCTAATGCTTATGGGTGCTTTGTTTTGTGACTGTAGGAATGTAGGAAAAAAACACTAATTTCTCAAGGATTTTTACTTCCCAGTATAGTTTACCATATACTGTACATCTCACTGTCTTTTTTTCTTTGCTGTCTTCTCCACTGCCCCACTAACCTAAACCTTTGTGTTGCTTAGTAACAACACTGCTTGGCTGCCATTAGATCTGTACTGTTTACCGGTTTGTGCAGAGAAAGGAAACTCAGTCCTTTCTTCTGTTGTTTATATGTCCCACAGTCATCAGCCAAGTTCCTGTCTGCCTGCTGTGGGTAAAGCATTATCCATTATCCCCACTGTCAGTGTTTAAGCTAACCTGTCATTGACATTCAAGTTCACTTGGACTAACCACAAAGTAACTGAGAGGCTGTAGGAGGAGCTGGGAAACTGACTGACCAAAAATGGCAGTATGGTGTGGGGAAAAAAAATGTGGCCCAAGCCACAGACTCACACACACACGTATGTAACATAAATACTAAAGTTCCGCTGCTGCCGTTCTTTATGACAGAGATAAAATTGGTATCCATGCAGCAACTGCTACAGTTGAAAACGTGTTTTCCATCTTTAAAGTTGAACTATTTACTCTGCTCATCACTGCAGTGTTGCACAAAGTTGTTTTGCTAAGATTACTTAAAGGTATTCTTTATTGTTTTTCAGGGATGAATGCTGCCGTACGTGCCGTGGTTCGCATGGGGTTATATGTGGGAGCAAAAGTTTATTTCATTCATGAGGTGAGCCCACACTTTGTGATGATCATTGTTAAGGCCTTTGACACAGTTATAGTGTCATAGTTTATCATCATAGTTTATTTTATACAATAGAAGTGTGCCCGACATAGGAAAACATGACTTGCAGCCACATCACCTTTATATAGTAATACCTGTTAAAAACAGTTTTTTTTTTTTAAACACAGCAGAGGTATAAGACATCCATATTTTAGCAAACTAATGTGAAAGATGTCGGAAGTAGTGACAAGTGTTTCACATTAATGCATTTAGGGTTGGGTACCGAACTCGGTACTTTTTTGGGTACCGACCGAATTACCTCGGTACTACCGAGGACCGATTCACGTTAAATCAAATGGTGCCAGGTTTCAGTACTTGAAAGCACATAAGCGTGAGCACATATCGTCAGAGAGCGGAGCTCCGACACACACACACACACACACACATTTTAGCAACAAGGCAATTCAAAATGCTTTATATAAAACATTAAAGAGAAATTTAAAAGAGATAGAAAATAAAAACAGCCTAAAATAGAATAAGAATGAAAGTTACAGTGTAGTGTAAGAAATTAATAATTATTAGATAGATGGTATCGGACAGGTCTGGGAGGGGAGAAGGAGGGGGGTGTTTTATTTTGTGTGGCGTGTAAAATGTTTTAAATAAATAACAAAATGTTCTAAGTAAATAGGATAAATAGGTTTGGAATTATTTTTACAACTGAAATTATTGTTTTGTTATTACAGAGGGAAAGTACCGAAAAAAGGTACTGTTGGGTACTGGAACCGAATTCCAGGTACCGGTATCGGTATCGTACCGGAAAAAAGTAAACGGTACGCAACCCTAAATGCATTTAATGAAGGAAAGGCTGCACTTTAGTTGCAAATTGACAACAGTAGGATCCCGGTCTACATCTATGGACACAGGGATGTTTTTTCTCACATAGCAGATGTTACAGGAGCTTTGGCGAGGGTCCGTGCTCTGCTTGCCCACCCTGTGAGCCCTGCACATCTGTGTATGTCATGGACCTCCTCGCTCAGTGTGCTGTTACATAACTGACTTGAGGCTTTAGCATATGCCTCGTATGAAACCACCCTCCCACTCAGGTACCACAGTAGGGTTGTTCTCATGCACACTCCTGCATGACAACATATGAGGATGTACACACTTTTAAACCATATTCATTTCTTGAGTTTTACAATTACACTTTTTTTTTTTCCATTTCACTTTGCTATGGTATTGCATTAGGTTGATATATTTATTTAGTTCTGAGTCATGATGAGCTAATGGTGCCATTAGGAGTCCACATCACTCCAGCTGTTATAGCTTGATGTTGTTTGCAGTATCTGTTTAGTAATCTTAGTTCGTATTTATTTACTAAGATGCTTCATTTTTTTTTATCAGGGATATCAGGGTATGGTGGACGGTGGCGAGAACATAAAGGAAGCCACATGGGAAAGTGTCTCCAGCATGCTACAAGTGGTGAGTACTTATCATGGGCAGCAGCCACACATCTAATGCAATAGGGTACTCAAGAGGAACGTGCAAATCATGTAGCTAATAGGCAAAGTTGTTTTGTGGTTAAAGAGGTCATTACCTAACATATCAGCAGTCACTGTGTACTATCAGCAGTGTTTACTCTTGTCAAAGTGTCCTCAAGCAAGACACTAAACACCATACTGCACCAAGTACACAGGGCTTGAGTTGCAAAAAGGAAGCGGAGTGACCTAAAGTCACAGGAAAAGAGTGTAATAGGCTGAAATCTTCACGCTTGTCGTCATCAGGGCGGGACTGTTATCGGCAGTGCCCGCTGTAAAGAGTTTCGCAGCCACGAGGGACGCCTGAAGGCAGCTCACAACTTGGTGCAGCATGGCATCACCAACCTGTGTGTGATCGGTGGAGATGGCAGCCTGACCGGAGCCAACCTCTTTAGGGAGGAATGGAGTGGGCTGCTGGGGGAGTTGGCGGAGCAAGGTACTGAGGAAAGATAAACCTCCTCTTTGCTTTAACCTCATACTATTTTCTTAATTTCAGGTGTGCTCAATCTGCTGCAAACCCAGTAACTGCACGTTGTGCTGTTAGTAGTCTCGCTTTGCCAGACCCTCCTCCACAGCGCTGCAGAGGAGGGTCTGGCTAGTCTACACAGCATTCCGGGATGGGAGAAAAATGCTCTGGTTTATTGGCATTTCTTTAAACCAATCAATTAGGGATGTCACGAGAATCAATACTACCGATACCTTCCGGTTCTAAAATTACAAAACCCCGACGATGCCCTTTTTTTAAAGCACCGTAGGCACCGTTAGCGACGATATCAGTGTTAGCAGCATCGTTGCTGCGCCTCTTCCGGAAATGATGGGGGCAGCATACACTTCAGAGTGTTCCAGTCGATACATTCAGAAGGAGGTGGTCACGAAGAAGTGGCCGAAGTCACGTCTTTCTACTTCCGGTACGAGAGTCAACTCTACCCGACCTAAAAACCGGCATGTTCACTGCAAACTCACGGTCCTCTCGTTCCGATTTACCTCTCTTGGCTTCAAATAACTTACTGTTGTCGGCTACGGCCACTGAACAGGCTACACGTTGTAAACAGCCGTGGTTCGCTTTCCGGCTCCTCCCAAGCCCCCAGGAAGAGAGCATGTCTAAAAGCCACCATGGGCTTGGCGGATAACGGTGGTACTGCACCCCATGGCCCAGAAAGACTTTTCACATAGACTTTGAATGGCGAAAGAAACTTCTATATTTCAGCGGATAATTTTTTGGGGGGTACATCAACTAACCAGCCCGAACAATTAAAGGGTCCTTTTTAACATTCAGTAGTAGCCGAATCCAGAGTTATTAAACTAGGTATGACAAACGCGCATGATGGACGCGAGCAGTGGATATAGCTAATGGTTGTAATTCACCATGTGTTCTATTAATACGTCCATGGTATTATCTTATGATACACCCGAGAGATGTATGTATGCTGTAAAGCCTGTAACATGGATGTAACGTCATGTATGAAGCGTTTTCCAAACTGGCGGGGCTATCAGCTAGTAGCTATTAGCGGTAGCTAGCATGGATGTATTAGGAGAACGGTAATACCATAATTAGCTATATGCCTACATAACGTTACTACAGACATAGTGATTACATCGCCTTGGTTCTCTCTTTTGATACATCCGAGGGCTGTGTGCTGTAAAGCTTGTAACGTGGATGAGGGATGAAGCCGTGGATGAGCCCTGTTCACGAAACTGCAGGCTAACCTTAATAGCTAGCGTTAGCCAGTAGCACAACATAATAATTACATCTCCTTGGTTGTCTAAATACATTCATCGTTTATTTAGCTAAGCATGTAAACGATCAGGAACAACGAAAACGTTAAAATGTTTAACGTTAGTGAATATTTTAGACAATGAAACGGCGAGTTCATGAGTTCGCCACTTGTAAGAGACACGAGAGAGAAGCTCATGAACGAGCATGTTGCTACCGGTTGCTACGACAACACAAACAAACTGTTGCTGGTGCGCATGTCCATCGTGACGTCATGGGCCAGTCAACGCCGAAGAGCCGAGCTCCATGTTTGCTTTATGCGCTTTTAAGCACTCATTGGAATGTACGGGGCTTCCCGCCGAACACTGTCTCCAGTTCTCTTAATACATCCATGGCTCCTCTGGTAACGTTAGCTGTAGCAGGGTTAGCATGGCGGCGTTAGCCACGGTTAGCCCGGACCAGTCGGGATCACTTTACTGGCAGTGTCTCAATTGTTTTTGCGAGTAACCAACTCGGGTACTCTAGCTATAATTCAATGTGAGTACACAAATGTTGAAATGACATCAAATGTCCATCCCTTGTAGCTGTGATAAATTAGCCTGAAGCTAATGCTTAGCTACCTATTCAGGAGGAAATTAGACATCTCGGCGTCCTTTTGGACTCTAAGCTGCCAATATTTACCTGGGGTTTGTAACGCTCTGGTCACGCAACTGTTAGAAACACTGTTGTTGTTTTTGCACAGTACCTTTTGAAAAGATGCCTGGAAGTCTGGAATGTGTCTGGGGACACTAGTTATTGCACTATGACCATTCATTGCACTTGATTATGTTATTCTATGCTCTATTGCACGTTTTGTATGTCTTGTTATGACATTTTGATATTTTTCAAATATTTTAATAAAGAAGTTCAAGTACATGGAATCTTAGAAAATCTTTTTTTTTACCGTGGTATCGAATTTGGCATCGAGAATCGTGTTATTTTACTGGTACACCCATAATCACAATCGTCTTGGGCGGCGCTAAGCACCGGGCAGAGCCACGGTGCCTCTGCAAAATAGCTTCGGCAAGGAACTTGTTTTGATGGAACATGTGTACGTTCAAAAGTTGTTTTAGTCGTGTAACAGAAAACTCAGATTGGACAGCTAGACAGCAGATGAGATGACAGCTAGACAGCAGATAGTCCAGCTAGCGGTCTGGATTTACCCTGCAGAGATCTGAGGAGCAGTTAACCACAGTCCTCAGAAATTCACCGGAGGTTAAAATTACAACACAAAGAAAGCGGAAGGTAACTGACATCCAGCTGAAAAGAGGGACATCCTGCGGAATTTCCGGCGGCACCGGAGCAATCCCGAAAGTGGAACGTCGTGGATATAGACTATGCTGTTAAAAACCACATTGGTCACTTATAGATTGTCACATTGACTCGCTACAACACCTGCCAGTATTAGCAGACACCTCAACACTACCATGTATTGTTTGTCAGTGTTCTGCCTCCAGCAAATATGGGTTTATTCCATACAGGGCATGATGGTAAAGATGCCCCATCGAAGGCTAAATGTTTGTTAGGATTTAACTACCTCACAGGAAAACTGAATTAAAGGGTTGTCTATTTTTAAGTTAGAGATAAAGAGACAGTCTTGCTATGAATCTTGTCCTCCCCCATTTCCAGCTGCCAGCTTCACTCTCGCATACATTATAAGCAAGATAACATAAATAATATGATCCTTTCAGGCTTGATCGAGGCTGATGCTGTTCAGAAGTATTCGGCCCTTCACATCGTGGGGATGGTTGGCTCCATTGATAACGACTTCTGTGGAACTGACATGACAATCGGCACTGACTCTGCTCTGCACAGAATCATCGAAGTGGTGGATGCAATTATGACAACTGCACAGAGGTGAGGGGGAGATAGAGCAGCTCTATTTGTTTGTTTATTTATATCAGTTATATTTGATACAGCTATGAGCAGAAGTACACCCTGAACTTGCAAATAAAGGTTGGATAATGCAAAATCCATTTGAAGTCCTAAATAGGAGACTTTGTACTTACTGTGACTAAGCATTTCATTGTCCTAGCATTACAATGGCAGGATAAACATATACATCTATGAAAGATTTATGTATACCTACTTACACTTGCTTTTTAACACATGTAAGGTCAATGCAGTATTGGAAAAGGAATGTCAGTATATCCTGAGGAATTAAAGTCAAAATAAAACATATGCTCCATTGTCGACCTGTCAGGCAATTGAACAGCAAACACATCACCATGTTTAGGCTAATTTCAGCTCTATTTAGCATCACCTTTCAAATGTATGTTCTTGAATACATCAGTATAGCGCTGTGTTACTCAAATGCACTGCTAAGTCATATTTTCTGTTCTGATCTTTCAGTCACCAGAGAACATTTGTGTTGGAGGTGATGGGAAGACACTGTGGGTAAGAATGCATTTGATAAACTCAATAGAAGATCCAAAAACATAATCCCTAAGGCAGAGATAGAGACCAATATCACCTCTGTTTATATATACACATTGTTGTGTCTGTGTGTTTTATCCTAGCTACCTGGCCTTGGTTAGTGCCCTGGCATGTGGAGCAGACTGGGTGTTGATCCCTGAGATGCCCCCAGAGGACGGCTGGGAGGAAAAAATGTGTGAAAAACTGTCTGCGGTAACACAATCTTATTTGTTCCCCACAGTAAACCCAGTGACTCATAACGAGTGTATATAATTCTGTCTTGCTGTCTTGTTTAACATGACAATGTTAGTTATTCTGCACAACATTTCTGTTTTTCTACAAGGAGAACATCCTGTTTTTCTTCTATCAGAGAAGACTTATGTGAAGTGTTTAGTCTGAGTCGTCTGGTGTCATATTGTGGTTTTTTCTGCTTTGGAAACATGCCACTGTTCTATGATTCAGACCCGTTCCAGGGGCACAAGGCTGAACATTATCATAGTTGCAGAGGGAGCCATAGACAGGCATGGGAAGCCCATAACCTCTGGTATAGTCAAGGATGTGAGTACCTGAGTGCAAAGAAAGGGGAAGCCAGAAGCATGGAGACCCGACTGATGGAAATCAGTCTTCTATGCCACAAATCGCCTAAATAAACTGTATTACAGTTTTCTTGATAGTTGGCATCAGAATATCCTAACAGGATGCTAATGTGGGTGGAAAAAAGACCCACCTTGCTCCTGATAAGAAAACCATGATGCTGCATGCTACGTCCACAATAATGCAGTAATGACCAGCAATAAGGTTGGCAGGATATTGCTGATTACAAAGTGCAAACACAAGCTGCAGTGACAAATTTCATTATGAAATAATATATTCTCAGCCTCCCGGCTGTTAGCATCGTCTGGCCCCCTGTGCTTCTGAAAGCCCACGTCGCAGCCACCATCTCAGTTTTTCTGTCATGTTGTTTCTCCACCACCCCTCCTTGTAGAACCGAGCAGGAATGAAAAGGCTGAATATCATAATTGTAGCCGAAGGGGCGATTGATCGTAGCAACACGCCCATTACCACTGACTATATCAAGGATGTAAGTACAGAGCTTTGTGTAAAAGTGTGGCAAGTGCCAGCTTGGACTGCCTCCTGTATGACCTATACTACTGTACTGCTGCCCTGGTGTGGCTTTAACTCTGTTGCTGTGTTTCTGGAGTGCTCTATCAGACACACTCTCTAGTTTTACAGTATAAGATGGCTGTCACTATACTACTACCGCTATAAAACCCTGAGCAGATACCCTCACTAAACCTCACGCCCAGACATTTGTGAAATCCACTGTCATTCATTTCTAACCGCTTCACACATAGTTGTATTGAATGTTTTTTTTTTTTTTTTTTTTAAATGTAATATGGGTATGTATGTTATGACACTGTAAACTTGCTCACAGAGATAATCACCGTATGCCACGACCCTGCACTAACAGTTTTTTTATTTGACGGCAAAAATATCAAGTGTTTTGTTTTCTCGTACAGTACCCGAGTATCACCACTTGATTTAGCACTTCCAGCTTGGGATCTTCTGTGATGTTCAGTTTAAGCTAAGAGCTCCCCGCTAACATGACTGAAAAATTAGAATGGCTTGCTTGTGCTTTGCTGTTTCCCCTTCTCTTAAGCTTTTCTATTGTGTTTGTGTTTCAGTGTGTGATGAGCCTGGTCATGTTTGTATGTATGTATGTACGTTTGCATACACACTTGTTTCATAGTATGGTTCTATTGCAGACAGAATTTCACTTTTAGCGGAATTACTAATATGCATGAAATACATTTGCATAATCTCATGAATCCGTTAAATATACTATACAAAAGTATTTGCCTTTAGAGGAATAACAAAGAATATTGCCGCAGTATTTGCTAAGACGTGTACATTTTATCCTCCTAGCTTGTTGTCAAATGCTTGGGTTTTGACACACGAGTGACAATCCTAGGGCATGTGCAGAGAGGAGGGACCCCTTCTGCTTTTGACCGCATCCTGGTAGGTCCACCACTTATTTATTTTGAACATGAATTAATACATTTTTCCAGCAAAATACTAAACATTTGCTGGTTGCAGCTTCTGAAATATCAGGATGTTATGCTTTTCTTTGTCATATCCGATAGCAAACTGAATATCTTTGGGTTTTGGACTGTTTGGCTTTGGGAAGTTGTAACATGCATATGTAGACAAATCAATTCATTGAGAAAATAACCATTAGTTGTAGCCCTAATATAAAATTGATTATACATTGATTTTAGAACCATAACATTGTCAGATTCGATTTATCTCATTTGTTTAACTACCATTTACATGTTTGACTTTTACAACTTGTAGCATTTATAATAGAAATTATTTATAAAGTGTGCACACTATCAATCAGTTGTACACATTTGCTGTGTGCTCTATTGGAGATATTTTGGTAGAAATAGTCCAGTTGTCCAAAGCATTTCCTGTTTAATCCCGTGTGTGTCTGAGGAGAATTGGCTCCAGGTTTCAGGCTAAGCACATTAACAGATTTGTGGCTCAACACGTGAAGCACCGCATCACAAACAGTGACAGACAAATCTCTTCACGTTTACCACACAAATAAAAATTGAAGCAGAGAAAAAGACATATCGGAGGATTTTTTTTTCTCCCGATTTTGGGTCCAGTGTGAAAAATAAATCACTGGATTTGGGGAAGAATGTGTTGGCAAAGAAAACATTACATGTGTACAGGAGAAACAAAGAAATGTTTTGATAGTGAGGATGACGCAGTTTTATCTGTGTGTGTTTGCTCACACAGGCCAGTCGTATGGGTGTGGAGGCTGTTCTTGCCCTTCTTGAGACCACAGCCAACACGCCAGCCTGCGTGGTCTCTCTGTGCGGTAACCAATCGGTGCGCCTGCCTCTGATGGAGTGTGTACAGATGGTAGGCACTGGACCGGGCTGGAAACAGTCCACACATTCAATGCACACACAAACACTTATTTACAAAAGTACGGAAGCTGAGGAGAGAGGGGAACTGCAAAGCAGATACAAACACAAACACTGGGAAATGACTCAGCTGGACTAAGAGAGGCAGAGTCAATGGGGGCGGGTTGGAGGAGCATTAAGGAATGGCCCATCGGTCCTGAAGTGCCACTAATGTTCTCAAGAGAGTTGTATTGTTTGAGAGGCAGTTGTGTCTGGTTAATGATTATGTAAAGCATTTGGCAGGGCTGGCGATGACTGCCTGCTGGATGGTGATGTAATAGCAACCCATCACCATAGAAACGCATAAAGAGGCTTTGTTGTTGAATTTGAATACCATGTTTAGATTTTGACAGAACTCAAGGGACAATCTCACCAAATGTTTCAATTATTTTTTTCAGATTTTGTAAAGTGGTTCAAGGAATGCAGTTCTATTCCAGGTCAAAACATGGTTACATATTAGCTCAGTATTGATGACATGTCTACTCTTGCGTTGTTCTGTCTCTTTAAAATAGAAAGGCGGTGAGTCCCACATGCAGCAATTGTTGCGCTCATAATAGGCCCTTCAAAGATCACAGTATGAATGCCTGCATATATATATCATAGCTGATATGAATTAAACAAAGTGCCTCTGCTTTTGTACATAAAGGAAGTACAGTGTATGAAATTATACTGAATTCAAACAGTGAAAATACTCCTCTCTCTTCCTTAGACTCAAGAGGTCCAGAGGGCCATGGACGGGAAACGGTTTGAGGAGGCTGTTAAGCTTCGGGGCAGGTATGACTGACGGCCTGCTGGGAGCAATCCCATATTCCAAAGACATCACTTAACTCAAGATCCAGACATGGAATGAGTTTGATGTTGCTTACTTTAGACAGGTGTAGTACAGAAAGTGAACCATGGTGCTATTTTAAGCATCGTCGTCATTTATACACAGCATAGAGTCAACGATTAGTTGGAAATTATAATGATGCAGCCAATTCAATTTACATCCCTCAGTTTTGACCCTCAGTCACTCCAGGAATTTGCGATGTCGCGATCGCAACGATTCAACCAATCTCCCAAGAGTTTAGTGCTACTCGCAATTTTGTCCAATCACCGCAACTTTAGCGCAAGTTTGACCAATAACCCGAGCATCCCCAACTTCCACCAATCACAGCAGTCCCCCGTGCCAGACCTTTGCCTAGGTACCGGACACTGAGAGCCACTGACCAAGCGGGAGTGAGAACGAGTTGATGCAACACACGTACGTCGCCAAATTCATTTCCTTGTTTTTGGTATGAAGATGAGACGTGTGACTCGAACATCTCACATTGACCAACAAAACGTACCACCAAAGACCATGCAGAACAATTCAGATCGTCCTGCCAACCTGTACACATTTTAACATCAAAGTACGCTGTAACGATTTGTCACTCTGAAGTCGCTAAAAGCAGCTGCTGTTTCAATGCTGTCTGCTTTATGCAGCGGGTGGGGCTGCTGCTCAGTTCTCCCGGTGACACACAGACACACACACACAGAGACAGGCACGCACACACACACACAGTAGATGCAGGAGAAACCGGAGATGAGAAGGTAATAAGAAGATGACTTGAGTTGAGCACAGCAATGCTCGTGATTGTAAGTGCAATAAAAAGTTAAAGGCCAATTAGTAGACTACTTTATCAAACCGTAAGTGAATATATCCCAGACCAGGATAGGAAATTAACTTTCAAAATGTGAACATTAACCAGCCACTAACAGATATATGTTCAAATTTGATTCATTCAATTGTAAATAATTATTTTGTGTCATAAATCCACCAGCCATTTTCATATTATACCAGCATTTGCAGCATCCTGAGCCTTTTTGGTAAGGTTAGCCTACTAGGAACACTCAGCTCAGAGTAGTTTTATTCATCCTGAAACAAGTTTCCTTTTATTTTTTAAGAAGTACACTAAAAAACTTTTTTGCAATTTTCACCATCTCCCGCAACTTCATTACAACAAAAAAACAAAACATCTCAACTTTTATTGCAATTTTTTACAAAAGCTGCCGCAAAATCTGGCATTTTGGGCCACAACAATCCAAAAAAAAAGGCAGCGAAACTTGAAGGGACTGCGATATTGTGCATTTTCATGTATGTGGTGCTGAAAATGTTCCATACTATTGGTGTAACGATATTGCCTGTGCCATGTTTTACTGCAGGAGTTTTGAAAACAACCTGAGGACATACAAACTGCTGGCTCATCGTAAACCAGAATCCGAACTGCCAGTTGTAAGTCACCTCACGACATCTTGACATTACCTTTCCTTTTGACAGTGACAGTGTTATCAGCTCTGTTCCCTCGCTCCTAACACAAGCCAGAAATATACAGACACACATAGTAGCAGCCCCCACTATGCCTGGAGTGCAGATTGTTTTTAGAGTTACATTTCCCTCCCCAAACCACTGAGATGTTTAATTTTTTATTACTGTCCTAAGGATCTGCGAACAAATGACGACTCAGCTGATGCAGTCATGGTGCACTGTGCTGCTATTTTCAGAGGTATCCTTGGCAAAACAAGGCTCATGTACCGATTAAAGTATTCCTGTGCATGGTTTGGCAATATAGAGTAATGTGAGTATTTCTCTGAAAATAGGTGCATAAAGCATGCTAGTTAAACATGGTGTCAGCTGTTTCCTGCTGTTAAGTGGAAAATAAGGTCACTTGTAATTATGTGAACCAGTTAATAATAAACTGTTTTACCTGCTTGCTGTGTAGGCTATAGTTTCAGTGGTATGCGTCACATAAGGACCAGGTGACACATGACACCTGGCTCCCCACTAAGGGATGACTTGTTCAACCATGCCAGGAGCTGTGACAGCCTGCTGCTGTAGCTCCAAAAGAAGCAGCTCAGATCAGTGAAGTGTAGAGGCAGACGCCATGCTGTGGAGCTCACCTCAGGGTTTGGCTCCCCCTGCATCTGTGATAATGACCAATGTAGGCCCAGCATGGAGCTGAGAGCAGAGCAGAAACCATTTATTGATTCACTCTGCAGAGCTTGATTACATGTCCTCCCAAAACAACTGCAACATACAGTCTTTATTTAGTGGGATGATAAACAATGTTAGTCCCATTTGATGTCCGTTTTCTGCCCTCAGAGCAACTTCAATGTGGCAGTGTTGAATGTTGGTGCCCCTGCAGCGGGCATGAATGCTGCCGTTCGTTCAGCCGTCAGGGTGGGCATCTCTGAGGGGCACAAGATGTTTGCTGTCAGTGATGGGTTTGAGGGATTCTACAAAGGCCAGGTGGGTACTACTGTATATGACATATATACTAGTGCACTGTTGCATGTATATAATATACCACTTTGCAATCTCACTCCGTTAAATTGAAAATCGTGTAGGAAAGTCATCACACTAAGGATATTTAATGTTACAATTGAAATGTATTCATCAAATAATCTACACTAACAGTTTAATAAAATATTGTGTGTTCCACATTTTAATCAATTGCTCAAAGAGAATTGGTGAGTCAGACAGTGCACAACCACTGTTAGGCCACAAGGGATAATCTGTCTAGATTAACGTAAACCAATTTCCTGCACTGACTCTCCCTCCTCTGCCCAGCTCAGCCAAAGTTGATGCAGTACCACAATAAACTGATAGAGGGCAAAAGAATACACAGACAGTAAAACACAGCTTCTGAGTAATCAATCAGTGAGATGATTTTCACCTGATCTAACTATGGAGGAAATCTTCAATGATGAATGAAAGGTAAAAGCAGACAGTAGATATGTGAGTCTTTATGTGAACCCAGGTCTGTTCTGTAATTTGAGACACTGCTATTTTCCTGCTCTGTGACTGGTAGAACTGGTTTCCTCTCTTTTATCCTCCTTTGACCTTTTCCCGGAGAAAAACAACGCAAGTCCATAGTTGTCTTATTCAAAGAACAGCACTTAAACGATCTGATCGTTTATCTTCAATATTATGTCCTCAATATTAGTGGTTAGTTAAACATCCGGTGTGTGCTCTGGCCAGCTGAAATCAGGCTGTGCCAACTGACCCCAGGAAGATTAGACCAGTGGGAGTAATGGATTTCTATACTTCAGTGCTCTGGGACTCTCAGCTACACACACCTGTGTTTTCACCGGTCCACTTCCTCTGTTATATATAAGCGAGTGTGGCCAGAAAGTTAACTCTCCTAACAATCTCTGCACCGAGACACCAGGAAGATGTGTCAGATAATACAGAACTGTAACTAACACAGGAGGTTCTGGATGTATTAAAGGTGTGAGGTAAATGGACCAACAACAATAAAGAATCAATCTTAGGCCTAGAATTCATACATTTGAATGCTAAAAGAAGGACATTTTTAAAACGTGATGGAGTAAGATTTGCATGTGTTGCTGTTGTCTTCCCCTCAGATTAAGGAGATTAAATGGGCTGATGTCGGAGGATGGACAGGACAAGGTGGATCCCTGTTGGGAACCAAAAGGTAAAGGCTTGCTCTGTAATCTCTGGTTGAACAGCAACTGTTCAACATTCAAAATAAGATTCATAAGGTTTAAAAAAAAAAAAAAAAAAAAAAGAAGAAAATATATATATATATATATATATATATATATATATATATATATATATATATATATATACACACACACACACACATCAGTGTTTCCCACACATAGACTGTGTGGCGGTGCGCCGCACTATCAACACCGGCCACCACACATTGCGTTTCGTTATTTTTTTTAAACGCTATTTAAAAGCATTTCCTTTTCCTGCCCTCCTCCGTCTCTCTGTCACTTGTGTCACACACACACACCACCGTGCGGTGTTTGGTGTTTCTAGCCCCCAACATTGCCTTTTAGGCAGCACGGCAATGGCTATGTTTCAAAGGTTAAGGTGAGGGTTAGCTGCCTGGAAGGCGACGTTGGAGGCTTAAAACACCATCGAGCCCACCGTGCACACAGCGTCTGTCTCCATAAAGGAGAGAAGACGGCTGGCGAAATTTTCACGAAAGGTTGGTATCTATCTCATGAACACCTTTACACAATCACACATTAAAAAGTGCTATACAAATATTTTATATTCTGAATACAATGTTGAGTCCCGACCCGACTCTTAGCAAACAAGCGATTGTGCCTGCTTTAGAAAGTTAACTAGTCGCAAGTTTGCAGTAAAATGCAGTTGGGTTGTCGAGGTCAAAACACTATATGTAGCAGCTGTGAATCAAATAAACTTATTATAAAAAAATAAATTGTAATTTTTTACTCTTACACTGAATGTTTGCTGCTTCAAACCAGATGAGTATTGAAAAGTTTTCCACGATGAGGACCAGCCTGAACCGGAGGTATCGGTCTGAAACAGAGCTGAACAGTCCGACCAGTGGAATTAATTATGTTATTCATTTGTTTACAATATTTTCAGGCTTCAAACAGTGAAAGACAGGGTCAGGAAAATAAAGAGATAGATTTGTTAGGCATTGAAGTAGGAGAGGAGGACAGCATCCAACAGCGTGTCCTCCTCGGTTTTTGGTACTTGATTGTTACGAAAATAAATTTTGTCAATTGGTGTTTGTAAACACAGCATTTAAAGTTGGCCCCTCCTCCCTATCTCAACGAACCAGAGAGAGAGAGAGAGAGAGAGAGAGCTGATGGATTGAATTTTCCTTCTGTCTGTGTGTGTGACGGTAAAACAGACACAATGACAGACAGCAGCACTGTCTGTCTGCTGCACACATCTGTTGGGGCAGAGGAGAAAAAGGAGCAGGGAAACACTAAAGTAAATAAAAACAGCGATTTGGACCGTTGGTTGTCAAATACCGCCGCTTTGTATCATACAGATGCTAAAGGGTTTTGTGTGTCGGTATGAGACGCTGACAAAGCGGAGGTTGGCAATGAGAATGGGCTGTACACCCTGTACTGTTATTGGCTGGGGGTTACACACCCACATGCAGCCAAAGGCTGTTTGCTGACACCCATAAACTAACTCTAACCCACAGCAAAATAAAAAGAAAAGTTAAAATACAGGCAGAGGGCAGGGTCACTGCAGATACAGACACCGCACACACGTCTGGTGGGTCACAAGTGATGATTGAGAGGAATTATTTTTGTATTAGTCTATACATTGTTTTTTAGGATACTGCTGCATATTATACCTTTTAAGGACCACATTCACAGCTATATACTTTGTAACTGTTTGAATGTTTCGACATGCACTGAAACAGTTCATATAAATAAATAACTTTGTTCTTTCCTTTCCTACAGAACACTTCCTGCAAAGCATATTGACAAAATTGCTGAGCAGATGCGAAAGCACAACATTAATGCACTCCTAATTGTTGGTGGATTTGAGGTATGTTTAAAGCTTTCTTTTTTGTCCCTGCTAGCTAATATAGCTAATGAGGCTACATTGTCATTTTTACTTTCCATAAGCATTTAAGCTCTTAGACATTTGAAAATTCATGACAGGAGCGCTAATGCTATATTTAATATTCAGCAACATGGTGAGAATGCTCATACTTAAAAACAACAAAGTAACTGTTGAAGCATTACTAATTATATTGTCAGATGTCTATATGTACAGTATATGACAGTGAACACAGTAATGTTGATCCTTTCCATCAGTCTTATCCCATTTTATGTCAGCATACCACCACATGGTTCCTTACATAGTCATCTACATAATCATGCTTCAAAGTAATTTCTTGGTTCACTGTTGATTTCCATTACTCTAAATATATCATTAGAGAGAAAGTAGGATTCTAAATTTGAGGCATTTGAATTACTGAAATGAAAAGTAAAGCAACACACACTACGGGCCCTATCTTGCACCCAGCGCAATTGACTTTGTACACCGACGCATATATCATTCCTATTTTGCACCCGACACAACAGCAGACTTTTCCCTTCACAGACTCGCGTCGTTAAATTAGGAAATTAACTTGCCCCCCCAGGGGCGGTTCAGCAAAAAGAGGAGGCGTGTTCCGGTGCAAACGTTCCCTAGTGCTATTTTGCAGTTTCAGAAAACAATTCTGCCACAGACCAGGAAAAACCAAGTCTAAAGTCAGTGGCGCGTTATTCAGATGCTATTTTAAGGTTGCATGCTTGACCATAATGTAGAGTGTGCACACCGCGCATACACTTTGCTTCTCTCATCTCACGGACCCAGCAGTTCACATTTTTTGCAAACCATACATAAATACAAGGAAAAATATGACCTTGTTTTACACATTTCCATGAATCATTGATGTGTTGATGACATAAATGAGGAAATATTAGAGGACTTAAGGAGATGCGATGTTGAACTGCATGTGCTGATGTCACTTAACCCAAATGCCCCAGCAGCGGCACAGGAGAGGAGAGACAGAAGAGCTGCATCGTCTATAGTGAGGTCATCTCGGTCTACATTGCAAAAATATCACCAAGCATTCATGACCTCGTGATTCAGTGAGAGTGAGCCCAAAACATCGGAAAGTATGTTTTTGTGACATTTCTTTATTTACATTTTGTCAAAAAGAAAAATCAATAGCAAACGTCGGTCTCCTCGGCTGTGAACCGCTCCTGAAGTGCGCCCATGGATGTATTAGAGGGTGCACCTAGCAAATCCGCCATTATAATAGCAATCCGCCATGGAACAAGCGCGCCTGCTTTTAAAGGGAACGTGAGATAACGCTCTGATTGGTTTATTGCACGTTACGCCCAAACCACACCTATGAGTAATGTAGCTACTTCAGACCAACCCATTTTAGATTTACCAGTATAATAGCAACAGCGCCTGAGATGCGCCCACAAAGCTACTTGCGTTTGGCGTTTGATACTTGCGTTTCAGATCGTTAAAATAGGGCCCTGTAACTGAAATATAACAATATGATGATTTGGTTATAATTGGAAACAGGGAGCACCTGCTTTTTTCCAGCCATTTCACGCAATCCCATTAAGATGCTCACCAGCTTTATTTTCCTGTGATATATGCAAGTAAATGTATATGTATGGATGTGTGTGTGTGTGTGTGAGAGAGATAATGTTTAGAGTATGTGGAGTGGTACCTGTCTGTTTCGCTGCTGTCCGCTGTGATAGACCTGGCTCCTCCCCTTGGCACCCTGTCCTTCCCCTCCTTGTGGCAAGTAGCACCTCTTAACCAAACCAACCTGCCAGCCACCCTTGCAGACACTAAAGTGCTTGGCTCTGCCCTGCAGGGCTTCCTGTCACTGCTGGAATTGTTAACGGCGCGCGGGAAATATGACGAGTTCTGTGTGCCCATGGTAATGGTCCCAGCCACTGTCTCCAACAATGTGCCGGGCTCAGACCTCAGCATTGGCGCTGACACGGCTCTGAACGCCATCACTACTGTAAGTGATGGGGCTGGCAACCAGAACAGTTGAACTCACAGCAACACACAGACAGATAGATAGAAACCACACACATGCACACAAGCAGACAAACTTGCTCATGCTCTTATTAAATTTACCAGTCAGTGAATTATTTGGAGGAAATTTTGTGAACATTGCAGCTGTTAGCCACATCTGGACTAAAACTAAAACATCAGAAACTCAGCCAGACAGACAAATAGAGTCACGTCTGTACTGTGAGGCCTGACTGGTAAAGGTAAAACCAAGGTACCGAGTAGCGTCCCTCCCTTCCCTGTCAGGTGAGTAAGTGAGTGACAACATGCGGGCATGCTGTGAGGTGCACGAGAGTCGTGGCCGCCAATGTTTGCTCTGCTCTCTCTGTCTGTGTTTGTGTCCTCCCACATCATTAACATCAAGAGGAGTGGTTAACATGATGTCTAGTTGGCTCTCACATACAGCTACAGAGCACAAACTAACACCCTGTAGTACAGTTAACATGCACTGTATTGCATCCATCTGCTTGTATTGATAATGAAGCTTCTATACAAACTTTATTTAGTAACATTGCATAAATTTGAGGTTCTTTATGCAAAGAATATATAAAGATAATACCCAACATTGCTCTTGCTGTTTTTGTTTAAAGCATCATGGTAACTCAAATGCACTAAAGAACCAGCGCAAATATAAACAGGATAACATCTCCCAACCTGAATCTTTGCCACCATCTTATTCATCCTTCCTGTGTATGCAGACTCGATCGGTGCTTGTCTTGCCTGCAGATAACCTTCCACAGCAGATGTGGCCGTCATATGGTTGTCCTATGCAGTGTCACTGCATTGAGCTGCTGAATCACGAACACACAGACCTCTGTCTTTCTTCCCTCTGTTCTATCTGTTCCTTCTACGTTTTGTCCTTTCAATGTCCTGTCCTGTCCTTCCATTCTCTTCATTTTCCCTTCTTCACTTTCTTCTCTCTCTCTCTCTCTATCCACACGTCTGTCCCTCCGTCCTTTCTGCCAAAGGGAAGCCATTGCCGCTATCACACGGAAAGAGCCGGAATGGCAGGATACACTCCTGTAAACTGAGAGAGATTCACCTCTCTCTCTCATTGGCCAGCCTTTAGTGGCTCTAACGCGTTTTCATATACTGCCGCTTCAGGCCTTTGAGAGTCTGCTGCAGCTGTATGAGGCTCGCTCTGCCTATGAGGAGCTTTGCATCCCGATGTGTATGCTGCCTGCCACCATAAGTAACAATGTACCGGGCACAGATCTCAGTATCGGGGCAGACACGGCCCTCAATGCCATCGTGGAGGTAAGGCAGACAAACCGCCGCCCCAACAACTTTGACCGCTTTGTTTAAAATGCTAATGCACAGAGGATGAAAATGACACATAATATCACGTTGATGGTCCAGTGCTTATACTCAGCAGACTGTCAGCTTCCAAAAGCAGATGTGCAGTAAAGTGTTGCATGAGTATTTGCTGCAGCTCTATAGATTTCTGTATCTGTATTTTAACCTAACTTTAGTTCTAACATTATACCTCAGGATTAACCTTAACCCAAACACTGAAGGCAAGTAGGGTCTAATGAAAGATGCTATCAAGTTGCATTATGGGAAATGTTGATCCAGTGTTGACCCATTCTATTCTAATATCTCGGCCTTGGCTGCCTTGATCCGTCTCTTGTGAGTCCCCCAACTTTATTGATGTGGAATGCGCCTTTAACATTGTTGTAGCATCTGAAACTGGACTTAGTACTGACATCACAGTCACCTGATGTCAAACTGATTATCCACATTGGACTATTAAAACAATGTTTTAATGTCAGGTCAAATAGAAAAGATAGTTTATACTGTATCTATAAATAAAATTCTAACCAAAAGTTCTAACCAAACATTTTCATTTGAAATGATATGTGAAGTTTACCATTTGATGTGCTCTCTCATCCTTATGCAGGACTCCAGTCTAACTGGCGAAAGCAGCATTTTAGCCTGAATCTGCCTGAATTGTTAAAACGTAGCAAGTTGACTCTTGTGCAGATTGAGAAATAAGCATGCTGGCCTTGAAACTAGTGTCTTGCTGTTGTATTTCTATGTGGAATGTATTTATCTGAACATGACTAATCGTCACACTTCTAACCTTGCTGGTTTTTGATTAAACAAGACATTTATCTGGAGATATCTCACATATTAACATAGTTTCATAATGCTAAGCTTGTAATAATCACCTCATGTGTACTGACATTGTGAGCTTATATGCATGTGTCAGACTTGTGACCGCATCAAGCAGTCGGCCAGTGGGACCAAGAGACGTGTGTTCATCATCGAGACCATGGGAGGCTACTGCGGCTACCTGGCCAGTGTAGGCGGCCTGGCTGCTGGAGCCGATGCTGCCTACATCTACGAGGAGCCATTTGACATCAGAGACTTGCAGGTAACACATAATGTCTTAGTAACACGCACACATGCACCTCAACATTGACTGCCTCTGATGTTTGTGTCTCCTCTTTGATTTCTCAACTCTCCGTCAAGGCATTCACTCCCTAAGGCCCCATTCAGACCAAAATAGTGATCTGGCGATTTGCCGCAGGGTTGTGCGGTGGTGTGGTCACTGAAACTGCCCATTTGTGTGACATCCTGTTGGGTTTCTTTAACCCCCCAAAGTAGCACAAGTAGACTTAATATTTCACAGTTACCGTTTTCTGTCAAATTGTTTATAGATCTCGACGTTTCCGACTGCACTTGAAGGCAGCTTCATTTCACGGAGTAAGAGAGAAAGAAAAGACAAAGAGCCAAGTGAGACAGATCGACTATGCTTTGTTGTTTGCCAGTCAGCTATTACACAAACTCCTGGGCAGTTCAGACTTTCTTGTTTCCCGTTTACACAGAACTCTCACACCGCCTCAAAACTGGTTGACAAGTCTGATTGTGGTTACATGATTGGCCACCACAGCGTGATGTCGGGTTGCGTTTCTTCAAAAGTTGAGTTGGTCTAAACTTGACGCCGCAGGCCCGCTGCGTTGTTTTGTGTGTCCCCTGTGGCAAACCCCACCGCAGCCTGAAGCACTACCCCCATTCAAAATGAATGGAAAGACCTGCGTTTTTGCTGCACTGTCTGACGCCGACACAGGCTGTGTGAATGCCCACTCACACTCACTTCATCTACAAGAGGCAATTCAGACTAATTCTGGGATGGCCATCATCCCAGTGCCATCTACTGGTCACTCACATTTCCTATTTATTCCTACAGGCCAATGTTGAACATTTGACTGAGAAAATGAAGACCAGCATTCAAAGAGGACTGGTCCTCAGGTAACATGATGATTCCAGCAGTCCAGACAGTCACAGTTCATTTTCAGACTGAGCCACTTAGTGAGTATGTGATGTTGTGCAAGTACAAATTCAGACACATAACTGGTGCACTGCTGCTGCATTTTTGAAGTTCCTATGAGCCAGTATTCCCTGTCCTCAGCACTTGATTGTAAGCTGCTTGTATAGTAAACAGAAGCAATGTTGATGTCAACACTTAAACAGCTGACATTTTGCAATTTTGCTTTCATCTTGTTGTCACTATGACATGATCTCAGTGAGGAAAGAACAATGGCTACATGTAGACTCAGACATCTGACTAATAACTCTGTGTGTGCGCGTGTGTGTGTGTGTGTGTGTGTGTGTAGGAATGAGAACTGTAATGAAAACTACACCACCGACTTTATCTACCAGCTGTACTCTGAAGAAGGAAGGGGAGTGTTTGACTCCAGGAAGAATGTGCTCGGACACATGCAGCAGGTAGGCACAGCCACACTTGTTCCCATTTCAATTTAATTCAATTTTATTTATAGTGTCAAATCATAACAGGAGTTATCTCAAAACACTTTACGGATAGGTCTAGAGACCACACCCTATAATATAATAATAATAATAAAGACCAAACAATTTCATACTGACTAAATGGGAGTATTTCCTTTCTGTAGCTGTACCAGGGGTAACAATTCATTCAGACTAAAGAAAGATTTAATAACACTTGTCTATATTTGTATCATAAATATGCAGATCTTCAATTTACATGGATGGGCTTTGTTGTATTTTGGCTTTGTGTGTCTTGAGAGTAGCGCAGATAAAACTGGATCAAACTAAACTTTGATGATCCTCAAGGGGAAATTGGGTTGTTTCTGCAGCAAGTAATGGGTTTCAGGAAAAATGAAAGTACATTTGGGTCCAGAAAACATACAATAACACACACAAATAATAATAACCGTTAAATATAATAAAAAAAGAAGTTTGGTGGGTGTCCTGGTGGCTCTGGGTTTGAATCTGGTCTTATACATTTGATGAATACAGGGTTTCAACAAGTCAAATATAAGACTTTTTAAGACCAAGACATAAAAAAATAAATAAAAAAATGATGTCAGAGTCCGGAAACTTCGTCTGAAACCATTCTAAGGACTAGGACTGGTGTCTAGATTGGCTGCAATAGCAGTTGCATGTTGGTCTCATTTGTAGTCGTAATACAGCAAATTATATTTGGACTAGCGAAAGAAAGAACTACAACACCACAGAATAAAAATAAAAAAACATTGTAAAGCGCCGCAGGAACATTTCAATGAGCATTAGAGGTAGTGTTACATTGACGTAGGAAAATAAAGACCTGTTTAAAATTATTGAAGACCTACAACACGATACTTCAGCAGATTTAAGACTTTTTAAGGCTTAACATTTTGATTCTTAAATTTTAGACTTTTTAAGACCCCGCGGAAACCCTGGAATATACATCTTTCTATCATCATTTCCTGCTTCTTGACTGTGGATGTGACATTTACCATTAAAAGATCAACAACATTTACAGCAGGTTGAGAATGCAGGCTGTTGTGCAAGAAGACAACAGAAAAGTCTGAAACAAATGAGAGTCTGGCCACAGCACAACTAAAGGAAAATGCCAAATTTAATACACAGCACATATGGACCAAATATCATATATTGTTTTTTGGGGGTTAAAGAATGCGATAAAATGAAACATTTTGATCCTTTTGAAAGGGAGGAGCACCGTCTCCGTTCGACCGTAACTTTGGGACCAAGATCTCTGCCAAGGCGATGCAGTGGGTTAGCAAAAAGCTGCTGGAGACATTCAGACAGGGTAAGGTTAATGCTCCACTTCAATATTAGTGAGATGACGCATGGTAGTGGGTCCTTCCTCCCTACAGAGGCGTGACCTGTCATGGAGTCACTGTCTGACATTTTGATGTATTTCTGTCCTCTCAAAGGAAATCACTTATTGATCATTTACATCTATCATATAACTATTTAATGAGAAAGTGACTTGAATGTTCTTATGGACGGATAACGCTAACAACTGTGAGTGATGTGTGAACTGTAGTTTGTCTTAAAAGCACACTGCATGTGTATAAACTTTAGGCTACAATAAAAGTTAAAACTCCTCTTTTGTTTTTTATGTCTATTTCCCATACACATGGATGACATAAGATGAAGGTAAATCTTTTTTTTTTTTTTTTGCTGGCTCCATGACCATCTATATCTTTATATTTAGCTCCATGTCCCTCCCTGTCGTCTTTGCGATTATTCTGCCATGTTATGGATCCACACAGGTGGTCTAGGCACTTGTGGGGTACAGCTAAGACTGGTTAGCGTTGCTACTGTCTTAGGGTCCTGTTTTAACGGACTAAGTGCACGGCGTGAAGAGCCTGGCGCAGGTGCGTTTAGGGCGTGTACAAATCCACGTTTGCTAGTTAAACGGCGGGAAAAAGGGTCCGTGTGCCAGGCGCTTGGTTCAAAAGGGTTGTACTTAGTGTCTTCATTAATTCACAGGTGTGTTTTGGTTGTAACATCCAATAAACCAATCAGAGATCATCTCCCATTCCCTTTAAAAGCCAGGCGCGTTTGGACCTTGGTGCATTGCTATCATGATAGCGGATTTGCTAAACAGGAAGGAGAGATATTCAGGAGAAGAAACTGATCTGCTCGTGCGTGAAGTGAAAACGCGCGAGCAGATCATATACTATTTCACATTGTAATATTTTTATTTTTAATCCTTTGTATGTGTGTGTGCTGCTGTGCTTCCCTGTGTGTGTAACAAGCATAGTGTGCGCGCGCTGTGCACGAGCCAAGGCACATTTTACGAATGCGCTGTTAAAATAACAATGAAATGCTGCGCTATTGACTTCAGACCAGGTTTTTGTTGGTTAATGGCGCGATCACTTCCCGCTGCCTCAAGATAGCAACACGTCAAGAATGCACCTGAACACACCTCCCTGTAAGACCAGCACGCCCATGGGTGCTCAGATGGGCGCAGGTGCATTTGCTATTTAAACAACGTGGGCGCTGGACGGGAAACTGACAACTGCGTCGGTCTTAAACTAGCAAAGACACTTGGATCGGGCCTTGCGCTGCGCCGGGTGTAAGATAAGGCCCTTAGTCTCACAAATTTAGCAGTAGCCACCATGCTACTCTATTTCCAGTTCCCAAGTCATCTGAAATTGTAAGACTGGAAACTACGAGCATGGAACCATTTTCCTGCTTTACCCCACATTTTCTTGTCTGTCTATGATGCTTGATGTTGCCTCAGTTGCTTCCTGTCTTTCAGTTGCACCTCATTGTAGCCCTCCTGTAGATCCACACAGAACTGCTTCCATCCCTCTATAGAACCTCTCACACCCACTGCCAAATGTCTATCCGTTTGCAACCAGCGAAGGTACGTTCCTGTGTTTCCTCCTCTGACTGCTCCGGTGTTTCCCTACAGGCCGAGTGTTTGCCAACACCGAGGACTCCTGCTGCCTGCTGGGGATGCGTCGCAGGGCTCTGGTCTTCCAGCCCGTTGTACAACTCAAGGACGAGACCGACTTTGTGTACGTATCACACTACTCAAACTCCACCAATGTTCTCTAGCAATTTCACTTCTACATGGTTCCCACGGGTCCTTGAAATCCTTCGAAGTTGTGAATTTGGGGGGGGGGGGTATTTGAAAATACACATGGGTCAGTAAAAGTTCTAATTTATATATTTTACACAAAATACACCATTTCTCAGTATTGTAGCAGTAATTAACCTTGATCTGTATCTCAAACAATGCCGTGGTTGCTGCTGGACTTTGAGGGAACTGGGCCTGGAAAGTCATTGAATGTGATACTGAAGGTGGTGTGGGAACCCTGTTCTAGTTGTGGTTAGGGGTGTAACCATCCAATATTATCAATACAAAGTGAAAAGATCAATACATATTGTCATCTTTAGAATGCGCCTGTATTTTGAAATTCCCACTTTAGATTGATTCTTTTTATTAAATAGAGTAGTTTGTCTGGAAGAGCTCAGTAATGAAATTGTCAAATCAAATTTTAGTTGCTTTTTGTAAATATATATAAGATTGTGTTAAATGGCCTCATGGTATCGCCTCGTATCGGTGGCAGGCCGCTGAATAGAATCAAAATTGGATCATGGCAGATTGTGATATCAGTAAATATTGTATCTTTGTCCTAAGAATGGATAAGGAAATGGATATAATATCGTAATCAGGATATAACGTGTGATTTACACCCCTAGTTGTGGTACATGTTAGTGTTGGCTCCCCCAACAACAATGTGGGGCCACAATTAAGATGACTGATACTAAATATTGTTATATTTATGTTAGAGCTGATCCATCAATGAACCCAAACACCAGTTTTAGCCTTTAAAGTCACTCTTGTATCACATATCCATGTGGTCCCTGCTCCCTATTATATAATTATGATATTTGCTCGCCTGCCTGCAGTCACAGGATCCCTAAGGAGCAGTGGTGGTTGAAGCTGCGTCCCCTGATGAAGATCCTAGCCAAGTACAAGACCACCTTTGACGTGTCCGACTCCGGACAGCTGGAGCACGTCGTACGCAACCGGCCTAAAGAGTCCGACGCTTCAGTAGCCATGTGAAGGCCTAAAACAAAATCCAGTCTGTATGTAAGACTGAATGTCTGTGAGGAGTCGGCGCATGTGTAGTAAAAGAGCTCCGGTAATCAGCAGCCATCTCGGTTTGGCCACATGCTATGTTCATTTCCTGTCTGTGTTATTTCCTTCAGTGTCACTCCACTCTGTTTTGTCGCGAACAAACTCATGAACTGTAACCTAGCCTCTGCAGCGACCCTAATACCAAACACCCTCTTGCTCTCGCACACAGCTGTGTGTCCTTGTTGCCCTGGATGTTTAATGTCCCCGCTGTTTTAAAATTGCACTTTCTCTGTGTCCAGTTGCTTAGGCAGGCTCTGAAGCTCAGAGCTGCACGAGGACAGAATAGACACTGTATTTGTAACAGTGTGTTATCTGCCTAGAACCAGTGTGAAGTTCAGCATATTTATTAGAGACTGATGCAATACAGTTCTACTGCTGCAAGTCAAGAGAACTGCGTGCTGTGCTTTACACTGAAACTAATATTTATCTTTTTAACATTGTTTCTTATTTTGCTCGCAAACATGGATATTTTATTAACCGTAGGCACTGCTGTACTGAGTAGCTGTCATAATGCACCAACGAGTTATATGTGTACAGTCAGAGACTGTTTCCCACAGAATAAAAATCCCACTTGAGAAGTGTACCCTATTAGTGTCTCTGGATTTATTTACTTAACCCCTCCACATTCATTAATAAACATTTTACTCTATCTATTCTTTATCACATTCTTTCCAGCTCTTCACTTAAGTTATATGATGTTCACTGCATGAAATATTGAAACACAAGACTCCATGTTTTTATGGCTGCATCATTCTATCTAATGGTAATATTCTAGATACCTTGGGCCCTATTTGATACACATTTTACAAAAAAAATCAGCCTGCGATACCTATTGAAACATTTGGATCTTTGCTAGAATTTGAATAAATTCCCAAATTCTTTGGGTTTCCCCAAAGCTCTGGACCAGAGCCTCTGTTTAAAGTGACTGTTAACTTATCAAAGAGAGAAAATGACCACAAAGAGACTCAAAAGGACAGCATTGTCTTAACATCCATCCATGTTAGTGGGTTTTTATAAAAAAAAATGCTCCTTGATGGTGCTCTGTTGGGCATTCAAATCGGCAACACTATAAACCCAGTAGAGAATAAATCCATTAATATCATATCATTTCAAAGATTAAAGAAGAAGAAGAGAAAATGCTCAATTTGTCTTCCAAAACACAGTGCTGTTCTTACAGAAAATCAGCTTCCGGCTATCTGATCCTGTAAGGGACTGGAATACTGAAGAAAAAAAAACAACATTTCCAATATGTGTATCCTCTCCAATAAATGCAAAGATGTCAGCGATGAAATGTGAAAATACAGAAGCATCTTGTGGTCTCTTGATTAAGAAACGTCTAGGCAATACCTCTACCGTGAGACAGAGCTGACCAATTATTTCTAACAAGATTCAAAAAGAGTCCCAGAGTGCACTGGTGCTGGTGTCTTCATGTTGTAGCTAAAGGCCAGCAGGTGGCGGCAGAGCACTGGCACATGGCTGGTGGCCGGGTTCACCGGGTGCATTATGACACAGATTCCCCCCCCCCCCATCAGTCGCTGTCCACTTCTGCTCTTCACACTTTCACTACATGGTGGCTTATTATTACTAGAGCAGATTACGTGTGTGAGGCCTTGTGTGAATACGCATGTGTCTGTAGCCATAATTAGGAATTCATCTTATCATTTTTAAAGAAAATTTTCAATTTCTCATGGGTGTATTAATTGTGTATGCACGTAATAAGGCTGCTTTTCCCTGCCTAAATGGCCCTTTTTTCCCTGTTTTAACTGCGAGTAATTACTTGCATATATGGCCAGGCTGAGGCCATCGCTTAGCGACGTGAAATGTAATTTGAAGAAAGAGCTACCTGAATCACCTTTACTCCCCACAGACCCTCCTAGAATAATTATCCTCCTTAACTTAAACCAGTGAGGTGGATTCAGCCTCACACCCACGCCTGTGCACAAAAAGATGCCTCCCATCGCTATCGTTTCCTCGGACCCCAATGGGCACATGCTTAATTGTGGAAACATTGCCGTGTTGCTGGCTACTTCTCTCTGAGCATGAAATTAGTATACCCAATAATTTGGGTTGATTTAAGAATGCAAGAGGTGACCGCAGGGTCATTGGTGCATAGGTAATCAATACCAATTACCATTTCATTTCTCCCCCTTACTTATTTTTCTTCTAGAATTGCATGCGAATCGGATCTTATTGGACTGGTTAAAGGTTGCAAATGAAGGGTCCTCACTCCCCGATACTCATCAAAGGCCAACCACACGCTCGGTAACTTTGTCTTCATTTAATTCTACATCGTCTTCAGACAAGGCCCCAATTATAAGCCTGCAGTGAATCTCAAAAATAGCTGGCGCACATTGACCTTTTTAGATTAAAAGCACATTCTCTTTCTCTCATGGAGTCCCGTACCGAGCAATTTCCCCTCAAATGAACCACAGCGGTTGGGATTTTTTTTTTCAGTTCTGTAATAACAAGTGAAGAGCAGCAAAGCTAAAATAAGATTACTATAAAAAAAAAAAAAAAAAAAAAGGTATATCGTGATAACAATAGCAAACGAGAGCCAATAAATCCTGGCTGGCTGATATTGAAAAAGCAATTTTTTTTTTTTCCTTTCTTCAAATGAATCACATATATGACATTCAGAATGAATATTTATGAGTAAATAAATCCATGCAAACAATAAATGAGCACATTATACATTCCAGGAGAGAGCGCAGGATGAAAAAGCACAGAACAGCAGAAGTTATAGATTTTAGATACGAGTCTACTGCAGTTCCTACTGGCTGCATTGGAAATGTATACTTTTGCTGAAGCTGGTTCCTAAATAAACAAGAGTGAATCACAGGACTAGTTTCCAGACATTGGATAAGGGATTGGATCCATCTCGCACACACGAGAGAAGCTCTGGCTTAAAAACAAGCCCAGTGAGTCGCACTCCAATTTAAAACTTCCCACAATCCAGCAGGCGAGTGGCGAAATGCTCATACAAGACTCTCCCTTTGACAATTAAGACACCCATGGAGGCATGGAAAGCTCTCAATTCCATTAGCCTCTGTGCCGTTTCACTCCATCTGTCCACTGAGCCTTAACTTACTTATTAGTACAAGTCTGCCGTATTTTGTTAGGGAAGCGATTAGCGAAATCTACATGAAAAGGCAATGAAATGAAAATCTCCCCCTCTTCCTTTCTTTCCCCTCACGCTCACACTTCATTGAGATCAGACAGATCTAAAGAATGGCGTTTGCACACTAATGAAATTCGCTCCGCATCGTATCGGATGTTATTCTTCAGACGGAAGCCGCTTGTGTCTTTATTTACTCGTTTTATGTGTGACAAATGGTCAGAGTTGGCAAAAATCTTTGCTGGTGTGGTGTGCCCCCCCCCCCCCATTTAACCAAAGGCTGGGAGCATCAGCTGGCAGTCAGCTTAGAGACTGCAGCTCCACTTTGATGTATTGGAGTTAATATCTTCCTGACATTTCTCAGGACAGATTCTCATCACTAGATTCATCTGTACTTTTGGGGCTATGTGATAAATGAGTCAGGACATTCATTTGCCTCCCCTCGTCTCTCGCTTCTGCAGAGAAAGGGTGTGTGTGTGTGTGTGTGTGTGTGTGTAAATATGTATCTACTGTTGAGATGAAGGGGTGTGAATCTTTTCGTGAGGTAGGTTGTGCGTGTGCATGTGAGTATGGGTGTGTGTGTGTGTGTGTATGTGTGCGTTCCTTTGTGCGTTTCCATATCCAGCCCCAGTGTGCCTGAGCAAGCGGGGGAGTCTGAAGCGAGCGTACTTGTGACATGAAATAGATGGCGGCATTAGTGGAACCGACATTAATTTGACAGAGCGCTCACTAACATGCGAAGTCACTCGCAGTTCATAATAATAATATTAACTCGGCATTAACATGCAAGGCTGTCTGTTGCACCAGATGCCGAGCGTTTCCGAGACTGGGTGCTGCTGCTGCCGCCGCCGCCGCCGCCGCCTGGCTTTCTGGGCCACGAGAGTGTGTGGTTCATGGCTAGAGAATGCAAAACAAGAAAAGCCTCATTCTTTCTGTCTGCATCTTAGTGATGCTAAAACTCCTCTGCTGTGGCTGCAAGGGAGACACACAGCAGCATTCTGGAAATAGCTAAAGGCAGCCAGACGGTGTAAAGGTTATAGTTTAGGGAGCAGACATAAAACCTGTTCGTCACTGCACAGCGGCTAGAGCTTTTTTCTACGTGATGAATTGCTGGCATACCCTTGAGCAGAGCAGCACACAATGACACACACACCCACCCACACAAACACGCATAACAGGTGCAGCCAGTGGAAAAGCTGAAGGCTATTTAGTCCCAGCCATCAACACTAATCAAAAACCACTTTACCTGATAAGAACCTCAGTAGCCGTCTACCAACTACAGTCACCCACATCCCTCTTTGCTAATATTGACCGGGCTTAAACAAGGTGCCACTAGTAGGGACCATGAAGGTGATGAAGAGATTCGGGTCAGAGTGCTAATTCGTAGCAACGCAACAAAAAAGGGACCACTCAATCGCTGACCTGGAAGATTAGTCTATGACAAAGATTGTGTCCCAAACAAGTAAGAACGCAATTACATTATTTAATGTTGAGTGAGACAAAAAAGAAATATAGTGCCAGAACAGAGAATAACATGCAGGTGCAGGGACACAAACACACACACACACACACACACACACACACACACACACACACACACACACACACAGTATAAGTATGGATTGGGCATTGACCAGAGCTCATGAAAGATGCAGTTATGCAGATGGTGTCAGCGTGAGTGAATGCAGGCCATAGGGGTCTGGTGTGGAGCAGCCCAAAGCTTCCCCCTCAGCTCAATGGTCAGCTCTTCAGAAGCCTTCGGGTGTCACATTGAATCACCAAAATACAATAGTGCATAGTTTTCATTTCGTAAGCAACAATTTTGAAGAGATATATCAAGATAACGGCCTTTTTTTTTTCTCCACTAGGAGGAGGAGACGGAACTGACCTAAGCAAACAATAACTGTGACTAAATCTCCAGGTGATTTAGTGTACAAAAGTTGAAAATAGAAGTTTAAATCTGCTCTTATCAATATTTTCATATTAACAATGGATCGTATGACTAATTGTGTCAAGTTGTGTGTGAACGGCCACTCGTGATGAACCCAATTATTCCTGCCAGTTCTATGGAGCTTCATGGCAGCTTTCAGCTCATTGTTTTCGTCTTACAGCCCACCACTCTACTATTGTGGTTCACTCTCACCCAGTCTCATAGCATTGTTTTTCACAAGGGGGTAAACGTACGTCTGGAAAGTGTACCTCCACTGAGGAGATTCTAGACTAACGAGCCATCACCTCCCGTTAGCATCCCATTGACTCATATTCATTTTGGTGTCACCTTGACAGCAAATCACTTTACATCTGAAGCGTTTAAAGACTCTATTTGTCCATTGTTTATTTCTAAAGAAACACGACAATGTATAAAAGGCTCCATTACCTTGTATCTGACGTTATGGCCCCGTAGCAGACGTTTTGACGTTTTTGTAAAAATAGGCTAACGATTGTGTCATAACCATGCGACTTTCTGCAACTAGCATTTTGGTTAGCAATAATTAGCCTGTGCCTTAGGTTATCTCCTTACATATACCTACGCTCTCCGTCTCTGCAAGATTGGGAATGATTGAGATTTCTCTTGGCACAGCTACCAGAAGACTTACAACTTTCAGATGCTCACGTCACATCTACGTCGTCAAGCTCAGTTTGAGGCTGCGCAGTACGCTCAGCCATCACCGGAAAAGTGACTTCACTGGTCTCTTTTACCGTCTATGGTTTTTCACCGTAGCCGGCAGCTGTTTTTCACAAAAACTCCTAAAAATGACACCAAACAGCATACAGACCAACTTTGCAACTAGCTAGTAAGCACAGTGGAGCATTTAGCTTTTAAAGAGTTGGTGGAGACCAAAAACAGAGCTAGAAGGAAAGCGAAAATTGGACTTCCATTTACAGAGTGTCCTGAAACACCACTTCGAATGGATGCTTATGTTACTCTGTATCTGCTCTGTGTGTAAATAGGTAGATGTTTGCTAACATTTTTGCCATAACTACTTAAATGGTTATAGTAATGTCAGTGTTGTGTTCCCAGCTGTGTTCCCATTTCCCCGCTGTGGCCAAAAACAGTTTAACAAATTCTCCATATAGTTTTGAAGAGGAGATGAAATTATTCTTTGCCAGGACCAGTTGTTAGACCCAGGCCCAAAAATAGTCCAGCACATAACTCCTCAAAAAACGCCAATTGTTGTTTTCATGACTCAGTTTTGGTACGAATTAAACTAACCAGATTAAACGTGCTAATCAGTGAGCTTTAGAGGTGCTGGTTGGTGGATTTTGTAACTCAAGATGTGGGTCTGGAAACTCACCATTGACAGGGCTCAATCCGAGGGGCGGGATAAAAGGTTGTCTTTCAAATTCCCTCTGCACGCAATAGGATAGCGCTACAACCAAGCAGAGCAACGCTAGTTGATAGATTAAACGTATCCGGTCTGCAAAACTCTGAACACATTTTCCTTTTTTAAGAATGACTTCAGTGCCGTTCTTTGTTCTTTTCTCAAAGAAAAGCTTAACTCCAAGTCTTCCAGAGTCGCGGCCAAAGCCGATTCGAAAAACCGCTGTTCGCCAGCAGCAGCGGCCATCTTCTTTGTTTTCAAGTAGCAGGGAATTCACACGGAACCGTCGTAACTCTGCCGTCATTATGTTAAGCCCGCCCACCGACTCTATACACGATGGTGATTACATTTGTTGCCGATAGGGTGCGTCTAGATTTCTAGGCTGGCAGAGCCAGGCTTTTCACTTGTTTCCAGTCTTTATGCTAAGCTAACATAGCCAGCTGCCAGCTCCACCTTTACCATAAAAAGATAACAGTGGTATCAATATTCTCATCTAACTCTTGACAAGATAGCAAATATGCATATTTTTCAAATTCTTTAACGTCAGACTAGGCATCCTCTTTGCAAAAGTGCATTCTTTATAAAACCAGTCATTTTCTGGCCAATTTTCAATTCCAGTTATTTCAATTAGAGTATGACTAAAAGGCTAATAAAACTAGGCTAATTTGTCAACATATCCATTGATACTAAAACTAGACTAACTGATGCTGATTTTCTTTGACTAAAATGAGATTAAAGTCGACTAAAAAGGGTCAAGTTGACTGAATAGGACTAAAACTCACAAAAGAGTTTTGATCTCAGGACTGAATCTAAAAATGGCTGACAAAAGAAAAATAAAAAACTAACAGTTCAAGATGGTGTCACTATGGCAGCCCATCTGTAAGTCAACGTCTTTTCACTGCTGTTTTATTTCTGAAAGCAGTTCTTGTTTTATCCTTCAACTCCTACACAACCTGCTCGACCAGCCCCTTTGTGTCTGCCATGTGTTTGATGGTTTCACTCTTCCACACAGCTCTTTACCGAGAAACACTGTCATTTACTGAGCAGCGGGGCGGACTGCAGTGCAGTCTCGCTTTGCCAGACCTTCCTCCACAGCGCTGCGGAGGAGGGTCTGGCTAGTCCACACAGCATTCCGGGATGGGAGAAAAACTGGTTTATTGGCATTTCTTTAAACCAATCCCAGTCGTCTTGGGCGGTGCTAAGCGCCGGACGGAGCCCCGGTGCCCGCTGCAAAACAGCCTCAGCAAGGAACTTGTTTTGGTGGAACATGTGTACGTTTAAAGGTTGTTTTAGTTGTGTAACAGAAAACTCAGATTGGACAGATAGTCTAGCTAGCTGTCTGGATTTACCCTGCAGAGATCTGAGGAGCAGTTAACCATAGTCCTCAGAAATCCACCGGAGTGGAGAATTCCAACACAAAGAAAGCGGAAGGTGAGGGACATCCGGCGAGATTCCCGGCAATCCCGGAAGTGGAACGTCGTGGATATAGACTCAAACTTAGCTCAGGTCTGGAGTCTGAGGGTCGTTGGGGCATGTGTCTGGAGAAAAAAAAAGACCATGTTGCAGTAAAAGACTGCACTGTCCTACTGCAAGATTTCCATCGCTTCATACATGCATTATTCAATTTAATATTTTCCCATTTTATGTCCCTAAATATTCATGAATGATAAGAGCTCAGGGCAAACTTGTTCAAAACTTGGCGAATCTGTGAAAACTTGCTTCCTGCGACGTGTGTTTTGCCCCCCCCCCCCGCTTTCAGAAGATCTATACCGTCGCTGTACCCCCGCATATTGTGTTATGTTACGCCATCACCGGTAAATGAAATAATTAATTCACGGCTTGACACAAAGTCAGATGAAGGAATATTTGAGCATTCAAAGAGAGAGAGTGAGGGGGGGAGGGAGAGAACATTCCCAAAATTAATTTTCATCTCCAGGGTTCATGCATATTTAATGAGAGAGCGCTTGAATATCATAGGGTAATACGAGCCCCGGCGTGCATACAGAGGCCGGGCTGCGGAGAGAAAATAAACGACCGTGATCGTTGTCATGAGCAATAACTCTCTGTAGAGCTGGGAAACAAAATAGCCAGAAATGCTTTGATGAAGGAGAGCAGGAGTGGAGCGGGGGAGGGAGGGGAGAGGGAGAGACACATAGCGTGGCGAAGGAAAGCGAGTGAGACAGAAAGAAGCTGTAGCAGAGGTTAAATACTTGTGGAGTGACAGTCCCTTTGGATGTGGCTGCTGTGGCTGCCGCCGCCTTTGTTTTGCACGGGGATCGGAGCAGGGGAGTATGGGATATGGGGATGGTGAGGGGGTGTGTGATGACTGAGTGACAGTAGTTGACAAGCCCTGTGGACGGCATCCCAGGAGGCTCTGTGTTGCCTGCCCCCCCCCCCTTAAGATCGGTAAACACATCACAGAATCAGCACACACACACACACACACACACACACACACACACACACACACACACACAAATCCTTGAAAACATGTTCTCACACACAAACACAAGTTTCCAGTTGTCAGTGAGGGACAGAGTGAATACAAAGCTCCAGCCCTTTTATTTAAGCACACATTAAACATTAAAGCCTCTGCTATTACCGAACATAACATATGCACTGGTGTTGCTGATAAGCTGTAGGTGTGCGTGCGTTTTGCAGCTGTGTGCTCGGGGTAGCGCGGCGTGCACTTTGAGCACATACCGCCAGTGTCTGCCTACCTATTAAAAGTCTCTGTGCTTATCCCGTATTCATCCCACGTGTGACAAAAAATGAGGCATGAAACAGCGTTGTCATGCTGAACAGAATTTTAATTACCGAGCCTCTCCTCCCTACCACGCGTGTGCGCTCCCAATTGGTCTGAAATACCGGGGGGAGCGGAGATAGAGGCGAATGTAAGAATTGGAGGCCTTTCTGAGGGGTGCACATTAACACAGCACTATCAGAGCGGGCTGGGAAAAACTAATATCAGCGCGCAATATTAACAGCACGTGGAGCAATTCAGCCACCTGATTGCAATAAGAAAACTGAAAAGAAAAAAAAAAAATATCTTAAAAAGGACAGAGGCCTGTCTTACTCCACTGGAGAATTATTAGCATTTAGAATTTGATGGAAAAGACACTAAATGTGTTCGATTTCCATGCAGAACCCATGCTAAGAACACAGTTAGGTCAGAGACGTTCCCTCAGCTAACCGCTCAGACTTCAAGTAGCTGAGATGTGAAGCGAAGTTAAAGACTGATGTTGATCTGAATAAACTTGCCCCACCCCCCATCCCTTCCTCTTCCCTCTAATCCCAGCCCCCATGCCGCCGTGCCGAGCTCTCTGACAGCTCAGTGAGCCCCACTAACTCATATCAGCCCCTGGAGCTCCGACACCTTGCTTGTTTTATTTCCCATCCGCTAAATTGAGTCGTAAAGACTTGTAAAAATAACGACGGGCGCGGATGGGCTGTGTTCCGTTTTTTTACTCCCCTCCCACCCCCCTACCACCCATTCCCTTTCTCTTTGCCACGAGTCCCAGGTGGGCCGTTTGTCGATCCATTTAAAAGCCATGACACGTTAACAAGAGCGAGAGGGTATTTACGCAACGCTGACCTTCGCCGCTGCGGATTTTGTCGGTTTGATGCAGGTGTCTGCTGAACTTAAATTTATTCCCCCTCAATCAGTTACGGGGGAGGAGGTCGAGGCACATCCGAGACATGCAGACAGATGTGTGGGATCCGTTTATATGCTGTCCTCCTGGGCCACAGACTCAACACATGGATACAGTAACATGAAGCTAGACCTCCACCAACAGTGGTACAGAGCATGGGGTTAATCTTTAGGCCCAGCGTGAGAACACGCACTATAAATCCCACCTAGGGCAAGAGCAAATCAATCCTTCATATTCTCCATTTCACACCGTTTACTCATTAACTATTTCAGCATTGATTGGTATTCACGTGGCAGTTAACCCATGTTTAACAAAGGCAGCACAATGAAGGGGGTGTTAAATTCAGGCAGTAGCAATACAATTCATTAGGTGCAATTTGGTGATGTTGTACCTCATAAATCATACTCTGTTGGGTGGTAGCACTGGGGATAGGCAGAATAATGTAACCCAATCTGCAAAATCCTTTCTCCCTGGAGCATGCTACTGCTCTCGGTACAATAGAGCCACAAAGAAGGGGGACGTAAGTTTTACAACCATGTTAACACGCATGAAAAATGTATGCATTAAAAAATGTATAAGTCCTGCAGCATTTAATAACTGCACCCTTATTGAAGATCTGCACTCGGAGGGGGATACAGTCCGAAGAAAAGATTGAACATCCATTAAACTTATTGTTCAGCGAAGAAAAATGTCACCAGAGCAGTACGACAAGTTTGACGGAGAGTAAGGTAGACCGCTCTTACTCAAACGGTCCCCTTGTGGAGCGTGCTTTCTGCTGTAAAGACTGATGTCCAGACTCAAACTTCTCTCCCGGGATTAAGCCACCACTGTGTGTGTGTGAGTGTGTGTGTGTGTGTGTGTGTGTGTGTGTGTGTGTGTGTGTGTGTGTGTGTGCGCGCGCGCGCACACACACGTGCCCTTGTACATGCCTGCCCCCAGTCAGGTATAACTCACACTTGCGTCTCCTTCAGGACTCGGCCATGTGTGAAGGAGGGACACACTCAGTCTGCTGCTGCTGGTAAAAGCTTTGCGTGCTACCGGTGTCACTATGGATCTCTTGTTACTCATCTGCACTGAGCAAAAGGGACAACTGACAGTCATTTCCATGGAGAGGGTTTGAGGTGACGTACTAAAGAACTCTCTTGCAGCCATCTTGGAGGTCAGCTCCTGGTAACATCAGCTGAAATCAGCTGACTGTGTCTCTAAATGTACAGCTCTGCTGTCTCTACAACATGGTATTCACAATCCATTTCAACGCGAATGCTGACCGTTGATAAATAAAAAATCAAAATATGTTTTTTGCTAATAAATCAATATATTGTGTTCCAGACTTAGGTAACGTAGGTATTGGTGGTTTGACTCTTGGGCATGAATTATAAATCACCTGAATTCCATACGGACGTGTAATGTCAGCATTCTGTACGTTTCTCCTTTACGTGACTCCATATGTCAGCTCTGGTGGCACATAGAAATATGTGCCGGGCACCACCGAAACAATTTGGGTTTATGCGATAACTACCTAAGTGGCAACAAAACGTCTTGGTTAGGTTTAGGAGAAGATCATGGTTTGGGTTAAAATAAGTACGTTACGTACATAAGCTAAGTATGTTACAAGGAAGCAAGGAACAGCAGTCTCCTTGGTGCAAGTCCCATGTTTGTTTGACCCATCCATCCACCTCGTTTATCACCACGACAAAGGACCCGTATTGGCTTTCCATTGGCTTTGTTTTTCCGTGTTGCTGGCAAGTCATTCTAACACGTGCCACCACCACCTAACGCCGTGTTGAGAGTTTGTGGTCATTTCATGTATTTCAGGCACCTTAAAGTGACTTTCAGTTTGTGTTATTCTAGCGGCCCCGTCGGGAAGTTTTTACCACACCTACTGTCGTAAAGGTCTAGGAGTTAGTGTTACGGGGAGGTCATATAGTTGCGATGAACGTTTTGCTCAGACAGATAATAATACCTTTACAACAACAGAATAAGTTACAGATGCATTGTTGCATTTCAAGTGTAGCATACAGTACATTAGCCTACTTTGGATGTCTCGTGAGCTAAACCGGGTATCACTGTCAATGTGTCACAAGCCAAAGCATTAAGAGTTTGTCGTAGCAACCAATGTAATAACTTAGATTATTATAGCGCATTTCATGAAATCCATGGACAGTACTGAAGGACAAGGGAAAGGAAAATAGTAGGCCAACGCAAACACGGACTAAAAGGAATAAAACGTCTTATGTACAACCACATTGCGCAATCTAAAGTTATTATATGAATGAAAGACATATTACATTACATACCAGACCTTGACAGAGGCATTAATAAAAACGATATAAAACTAGCGTTCTTTTCACTGTTAGTCTCGTTTGCTGTGTCGTAAATGCAGTCTCAGTTCACCCGTCCGGGAGGCTCTGATACATTTTCCGCACTCCGTGTCCGCAGACAGCTGTAGGGTGTTGATGTTTTGTGCATTGTCAGTAGGGTTGGGTACCGAAACACTTTGCCAATAGGGCACCGCTTCCGACGTAAACGGTAGTAACGAGACCGAATAAGAACGAAAATTTTGGTTCCTCATTTCGGTGCCTGACTTTTTTTAGTGCTTGGTGGGCTGTGGTATAAACACGGAGTATAAACACAGCCGTAAATTTGCGTGGGATGTAGAATGGTCGGCATTTAACAGTCACAAACTCCACCAGCAGTTAGCAGTTAGTTGGATACAAGCACCCCATTTCTGCAACAGGCAGTCCGTGTTAACACAGCACACCTCGACTAGTCTTACCCGGCGACAGAGCAGCAGGCTGGATAGTCCGGTACAGCAATATTTCCACAACAACAAAAACACAGCAGTCTCTGAACTCGCATTGGGAGTTTCGTTGAAGTTGGATGTTTGTTTGTTGTGTTGATCGCCTGCTCCGGCCGCTGCCCGCTACAGCCGGTCTCATTGCCTGCTACGGCAGCTGCAGCTGCTCGCTCCGGCCACTGCCCGCTCTGGCCACTGCCCGCTACCCGCTCCAGCCACTGCCCGCTCCGGCCACCGCTGCTGCTCGCTCTGGCCACCACCGCTGCTGCTGCTCGCTCTGGCCACCACCGCTGCTGCTGCTCGCTCTGGCCACCACCGCTGCTGCTGCTGCTCGCTCTGGCCACCACCGCTGCTGCTGCTCGCTCCGGCCACCACCGCTGCTGCTGCTGCTCGCTCCGGCCACCACCGCTGCTGCTGCTGCTCGCTCCGGCCACCACCGCTGCTGCTGCTCGCTCCGGCCACCACCGCTGCTGCTGCTCGCTCCGGCCACCACCGCTGCTGCTGCTCGCTCCGGCCACCACAAGCAGGATTGATGGAACAGGTGGCCAGCTAACATTAGCTTTCCACTGACACATTCGTACAACGTGCCCGCTGATGATGTCCCTTTACCAGTCAGATGCATCGAGCAACACCGCTGGTCTCGATAGCCAGCAGGCGAAGCTCACGTAGTCTGTCGAGTATTCCGTCTGTAATAAAGTTTCCTGCATATTCTCCGATCTGTACCAATTTATCCCGGTGGTACACGTGTGCGGTAGATTGAATGCACATAATTGTTGTTCTAAAATTTCCTTTGGGATGAATAAATCTAACAGTTGCTGCTGAGAAGCTAAGCGAGAATTCAAGATGGCTGACACTCATTTTTTCCTTGGCAATCTCCAGAAAAAGTCGACAGTCCAACCCCCTATGGGCTATGCGGAAGTAGCTCCTAGTACTGGCTGTAGTCCTTTGCCTCTGGGTAAAAATCTTCCGATGACGCAAAAATCGTCGTTTTACATCATCGGAAGATTTTTTCCCAGACCCACAATACAGAGATCTCTGGTCTCAGGGGGACATGAGGGAGGGAAGCATGATCATTCAAAAATACTACCGTGTTTCTGCTGATACAAAGTTTAATGCTAAATCGGTGAAGTATCACTTTAATTAGCAGTTAAGAAATAGATTGTATAGCCTATTTATATTTTTGTCACGCAAAAATGTTTTTTTTAAAACTTTAAACAAAAGAAATTTAAAGCGCAGTGTCTGTCATCGAATCACAAAAACATTTAATTATGGTTAATTTATCGTTATCGAGCTAAAATGTGCAATTAATAGTGATTTTGATTTGAGTTCATATCGTGCAGCCCTACATGAACGTGTATAGGCTCAAGTGCCAACAACTAACAATAATCACTTACATGTATTACAATTTGGCATATCCAAACAAACTCAACAATTACCAGTCAAACGCCTTAGGACCTTAGCAATTAACTGCGTTTAAACAGAAACTGCAATTATGTAAAAGAAAAATGTGGACAATTAGACAATTGTGTAATAATTGTTACAGGCCTAGCTGCAGTATCATCACAGTTTATATTTCTTACAGAATAAGTCCAGCGAATTCAAAATTTTAGTTTGACTTTGACCCAACAATTATGCTACTGCTACATCTTTTGAATTTAGTGTGTGATCATGTTACCGTCATTGTCTTTCCATCTAATCTGCAAGCTAGCAAACATCTCCAACACTGGTGTTCGTAGCAAGTACCGAGTTAAGTCATTTGCTTTTCTCATTGCCTGCACGGTAAGTGAGGCGGCGCTTCCAGCTACGCATTGTAGCGCCCTGAAGTGGTAAATCAGGGTTGAAAAATCAGCGGCTAAAGAAAACGCATTTCACAGTAACCTACAAAATGTTTGAAGACAAGCAACCTTATCAGACTGTTGACTGCAGTATCCTACAGAAACATCAAACCTTTTCAGGTTTTTGTTCTCTTTCTGGCCTGGATATTCAATTATGCACAAAATTCTTCTCTGGACCTCCACGATGGCAGCTGACAGATTTGTGGGACGCGTACAGTACAAAGCCCTGAAATACAGAGAAAAACTGTCAACTTACAAGGCATTCATTGGTCCCATAGAGACAGACAGGCCTTATAGTTTGCTTCAGTGAGTGAATAAGCTGCGCTGCTCTGTCTTTCTTCTTACAGGGAAGAAAGGGATACGCGCGCGCGCGCGGCATCTGGAAGGAGAAAATAGAGTATCATCCTGAACTCGAGGAACACGATTCAAAAGAGCTTGTAATATTTTCAGCACTTCAAAATCTTTGATTTAATCTAGAAGTAACTCTTTTCATCCTGTGTTTCCATGGAAACAAGTGCAGTTGGGGCAGGGGAGAATAGGCAGGGGGCCTGATAAGGGGAGGAAGAGAGAGGAGTGGAAGGGCAGGAGTGATGAGGGAGGGGTAGTTTCATTTAGGAATTGAGGAGAGGGATGAAGAGATGAGGATTAGCTGTCACGATGAAGGTGCTCTCTCTCTCTCTCTCTCTCTCTCTCTCTATTTATCTGCCTCCATTCCATTAATTACCATCCAATAAGCTACTCCTGCAGTTGAACTGCAGCAAATACTGCACAGTGTCAAGTCCGTTCACTTAGCGAGTCCTGACACCTTCATGTTCGCCGCTTTCTTCAGACTCACACTGATAGCGCAAAGAAAGTTTTCACAAAGAATCCCATAGCGTGCTAATGCGTCCATTAAAGTTGTATTCATCTGCTCGCTTGTACATTAGACGTGGTTTCAGTTGCGGGTGAGAAGATTTGTCACTAAACAGCTATTTTAGCTAATTGGCAAGGCAGCTTAGCCTTGTGTATTTGATGTTCCTTGCTGGGCGTCTTTCATGTCAGTGATACAGGCTTATTAATGCGCAGCCCCTTTACACTCCTCACAGACCTCCTTCAATCAAAAGCCTCCAAGGGAAGAGAGGGAAAAAAAAAAAAAGTTTAGAGGTGGGGGGGGTTGACAGACCCAGAGTGAGCTAATTGGTTTTGCTTTGAGACTGGCCCACTGGGCTGTGGGCAGGGACAATGTGGCATCGCCGACTTGTTAGCATGGAATTAGCCTCTGCGGGTGAATTCGAGCGACCGCCTCCAGCCGCTAGCCATCATGCAATACATGAGTGTATTACACTTCCAGAGAGCTCTCCTCTTTGACAAGTGAAGAACAAACACACGAGCCCTCGCACAAAACGCTGACACACACGCATGCATCACACACATTAATGCAACACATAGTTTGCACACACAAACTCATTAAGCCTATAGCCAGAGACTAAATACCCTGAGAGCGTTTTAGCTGTGTGCTTTGCATTCATAACAAATCAGGTTCTAGTTTATCATAACAAGCTCTCGCACTGCCAAATCTTAACCCCCCGTTAAAAAATACCAGTCCTAGTGGGCACAAGGCATAATGGCTGGATGAATGCAGACAGTAAGCATGTTGATGTGTGTACAGTCAGGTCCTTGATGATGGTGGTGGTGTGTGTGTGTGTGTGTGGGGGGGGAAATACTGGGCTGATAGGCTGAGTCTGCAGCACACATCCCACACACTGAGCACAGCGCCTGGGGTTGTTGATGAGTTCTTTAGCCATGCTGTGTGGACCCCCCCCCCTTGGACTGAGAGGATGCTGACAGAGCAGCTGCTGAGATGGACACACACACACACACACACACACACACACACACACAGATGTCTGCTGTTTTCCTCTTTGATCAGGCAGGTGTACGGTATGCGAGGTCAGGGGAAGATATGACGCGGATGTTTAAGGTGATTACGAGTGCGTGTGTGTACCCATGTGGGTTTGTAAGAGTCTGCTTTCATTCAGTTAGGCCATTGTTGGTAAGTGTGTCAGATGAATTACTGTATAAGGCTGAGGGTTCCCAAAGTGGGGCCTGGGACCCCCAGGGGTCCTTGAGAGCGTTCCAGGGAGTCCCCGGCAAAAGGGGGAATAATTTATTTTCACTAGAATTCCATCCATAAGTAACACAATTTTTAAAACTTTTTTGCTCATGGGTTTCATACACTTTCTCTACTAAAAAGACCCTGGGGAAAGAAATCTCATCAATGGGGGTCTGTGGTCTAATATGTGTCAGTTGTAGGGGTACTTGACGTAAAACAAAGTTTGGTAACCAATGTAATAGAATGGTTAGGCTCACTCCTATAACAGGTATAAACCTAAGGTTCTGTATTTAATAGCTTATGTGCAAAATCATCTTGGAGTCAAATGCATCGTATAAATAGCTAAATAAAAGAACATTTGCCATCCATTTGCTCTAGCCAGGTTCATAACCTACTGTAATTGGTTGCCAGACATGGCTGTCTGTACCAAATGTTATGGATATTTGTCTAGTAGTTATGACATGCATTTCACTGAAAACAACAGGGGATCACCAGTCATCAGGATACATCGCCAGGGAACCATGAATGCCTGTACAAAGTTATGTGACAATGCATCTTGTAGATATTTGACAGGATAAGTAAAAGGTTAGTCGTGCTGGTGGAACTAGATGAAAAGCCAGAGGATCATCAAAATAGTTAGGATTCATCCTCCGGGCCCCATGGACATCTGTACCAACTTTCATGGCAATTTCATCGGTATCAAGACATTTAACGAAAAACCAAAAATGTCAACTTCATATTGACGCTAGAGGTCAGATCCGAACCACTGCCAAGAACTCAGCCTGCATGGGGCACATGCTGTACCAGGCGAGCTAGAGGTCCCCCCAGGACCATAAATTGCAAAATAAAACCTTAAAGTGCCCATATTATTGTATTTTGAGGTTGTACCAGAATATGGTGTTTTTTGATAATTAAACCAAGTAAACCTATTCTGATAGGTTTACTTGGTTTAATTATCAAAAAACACCATATTTTTGTTGTACTGCACATTGCTGCAGCTCCTCTTTTCACCCTGTGTTCAGGTCTCTGGTTCAGACTCTTAGCTACAGAGTGAGACCTCTCACTGCTGTAACATCTTTGTTGGCAGTCGTACATGCGCAGTAGCTAGGTAAGATCACATCATCTAGCTAGCTGTTTGTTTCTACAACTTCAGTAGTACAAGGCAGGATTAGCCGGGAGACTCCTTCTAAACGAGCAGTACAGAGGGACATGTAAGTAGTTCTTTTGTAGATTATGGTGAACTAGTGTGTGTTGCAGCAGTGTTTTGCCATTCAGAACGAGCTAGCATGCTACAGTTAGCCACCTCGTTTCGGCTAGTTACGTAAAAAGCCCTGCCGATTTTGAACTGCTCACCCGGAGACAGAAGGCAGGAGACATTCAGAAACCGTATCTCACTCAAAACAGCAAATTTGTATGCGTGTGGAAGCACCAGAGACACAAAATAACACCCCAAATCCCAGAAAAAGTTTTTTTCATAATATGGGCACTTTTAAGGTAATCCACCCAAAAGATGATGAGATATTTGGTGGTAGACCGATTGCCATCCGTGCATCCATGGTCTCTTACTGCCACACACATGTGAATTAGAGCAGCCGATAGCCCGCTCGCTCACTTAACAACGCCTCAGCTAATGACGTGTCAACCCGCAATGATTAACACAGCAGCTGGGTGAATGAATTTGTCCACCTATAGCTAGCGATCGCACGGCAGCACCCCATAACAGCCTGACTCATAAAATATATGGCTAATACCACAGCCCGGGGGCGGGGGGAATAAAATGCGTGCCTCACCGGTGGCTTTTGCCAGAAATGTATTTCGGGCGGTCGCTGAGGCTCCATCTAAAACTCTGCCACTTCGACCAGCTGTTTGAAACATTAAAATCAAACGGATTATGGATCATTTCATTTCTGTAGTTTACAGCTGACTTTACCAGCTGATTTCTCTATTGGCTGTTGAAGCAGGTGACGTCCCTCAACGTTCTAAAACCAGCCTCTGCGACTTGAACAGCTGAAGGTCTAGACCCCAAATATAAGACGACCCCACTTTTTCAGACGTATTTCCAGGGGGAAAAAAATGTCTTATATTTGGACCAATACAGTATTGATTTATTTGGTAAGTAGCCCTTGTAATAAGCGGGCTAATGTAGAGCGAGGCGGTTGTTCTAGTGAATACAACCCCTTCAGGCTGATTCAAGACCGGATCACCCTGTCGGGGTTGTATTTGCTATAACAACCGCCTCGCTCTACATTATCCCTTACTCAACTGTTACAATAGATATAATAATACAGTAACGTTAGCTATTTAAATTAGCTGGCTACATGGTTAAACGTAATTTGCAGTTACAAGTGTATCTTGTCCATAGCAAATCCCTGCCAATCGGTCTCAAAACGTCCCAGAGTAAATGCCATAAACATTCACATTCTTTGTAAATCTTTACAATTATTCCCTGAACGAACCAAGCAGGCCTGCCTTGTTGCACAATCCAAATTTTCCTTAAAACTTGCCGTTTTCAACGCTGCTCAGAGGTTCCGGTTAATTTTACTCGATGCGACCGGAGTTTAAAGTTAACACAAAGAAAGCGGAAAGTGAGGGACATCCAGCGGAACGTCCGGCGGCACCGGAACTATCCCGTAATGAACCGCCGTCGATATAGACCACTAGTATGGCTAAAATGTCAATCAAGGTTACAATAAAATCAAATTGATTGATCGACTGTAGTTCTACTTAAAGTCAACAACATGAATGCACAGTCCACGTGTCTACCAACATTTATATGGGACAGGCAAATCATCGCAATAGCTGTGTAATCGGCACTATGCGGCTGAAGCTGCAGTGGCGCATGCAACTACTGTATATGAGTGTGAATTGTGAGCCCAGGATTGGATTACTAATGGTTTAAAAAGCAATCTGAGCATACCTGTGCACAGCAAATAAGAAACCACAGTGCAATTCAGTAGATAAAACACACAAGATAAAACAGCCATCACTGAGCACATTACACCTGAATTGACTGCAGTCTGGAGTCCTGACACGAGTTTGAATATTGAACATTTGCAGCAGGCGTGAGTCAGTTCAATCCATTTGTAAGACTGAGGAACAAATCTGAAAAAAAAGGAAACAGGGTTCTGATAAAGCATCGTCAGAAGAGGGTGTAAATGAAGCCTTGCCAATCTCCGCATTTCCACTGATTCTGTATGAACTGCTTGTAGCTCGCAGCTGCTTGAAAGCCTCGCAGACAAAAACCTATTTGTTGCCGCAGATACTGCGTTAGTTCAAAAGTGCAAGGTCATTAGCCACCCTTAGATGTAACGCCAGGCACAGTGTGGAAAGGTGCAAAGAAAGAAAAAGAGCGAGGGAAAAAAAAGAAAACAGGTTCTCAATGGACTGATTACAGCGGTGACATTTTATCTGATGGCTCACTAATTGAATCATGTAGTAAATAGATGATGATGGTGGCAGTGGCAATGATGATGATGAAAATGGCTTCTTTTTTTTTCTTTTTTTTTAACCAGAGGAGCGTAGAGGTGGTAATAGTAGTAATTGCGGTTTAAATGGAGGGCGCAGTAGGAAAAGTCAAAGACACGAGGATGACATGAATAATACAAGAAGTAGCAAGATAAAACCGAAAGCCCTGAGCTTGCACTAAAATAGAACTAACCTCGCAATTATTACTGACAGAGAGCGAAAATTATCATTATGGGGACCATATACAAGCCGTTAGTAATCTAGAATGAGCTACCAAGCTCAAAGGTAATGGCGCTAGAGGCGAACAGAGCATGAATTTTTTAAAAGTTTTCTCTACTGTAAAAAGAGAGAATATACCTCAAACAGCCATCAGACACATGAGTGGAAATAAAAAGCGAGTGTCTCGAGCTACTGCCACATGCAGCGGAGAGTGAAATGATTGACATAATCAGAATCATAATAATTGCCACGGAAATAACACTGCCAATCAGGCAATCATGTTGGTGTGCAGGCTATGGTAATTGGAAAACATGGTGACTGACAGTATCAGTGTGAGCCGTCCCCACCAACACCTGCTAAATAGCAATTGGCACAACACAGAAATAGTAGGAGTTGAGTCACGCAAGGCAGACAGAGCGGCCTTTTCATAATCACGTGGATGGAAAGTACTGCTTGTTTCTTAGGACAGACAAAGAAAAAACATGGGGAAGATCGCTCCGTTTACAGAGTAGGGTTGCACGATATTGACAAAATGTGATATTGCTTATGAATATTGCGATATTGATATTCATTTCGATATTTTTAAACATATGTTAAATTACAAAAGTTATGGAAAAACGCATCAAAATAGATTCATAACAAATAAAAAAAAGTTTACAAAATAAAAGTTTTCTTACAACACAAGGTTTATTTCAACTGACCGTCACATTGGACTGGTACAACATGAATAAATAAATAAGGACCATGTCTACAGAACAGGACATGTTTTACTGGTTGGACAGTATAAAATATATAAATAACGACCATGTCTACAGAACAGAACATATTAGAAACAATAAAAATTGAAAATATTGCATACTTTCGATATAATATTGCGCAACGTGATATTGCGATAACGATATTGAGTCGATATATCTTGCACCCCTATTACAGAGTCAATACAGACTAGGGATAGACCGATTATCGGCCCTGTCTGATTATCTGATTTATGGCAGTTTGCAGATTATCTGCATCTACGTTTTATTTGCCTGATAACCGATAATGTTAATTAAAAAGTTCTGCTACATCTGTGTCTGTCCCTCTGTTTCGGTTTCACTCACCACTGAGTCGGACTTAATGTCCCACAACACCATCCGTGTATTATGTTGAAAGTTTCTCATTTATTAAATAATTGCTTAAAGCATTTAAACAAAGTTCTGTGTTGGAGGTTGTAACATTCCAAAATCTAAATTTTGACTTAAAAGATTTTCACTGTAAATGTAACCTATTCCAAATATCGGTTATCAGCCTTGAAAAACCAGTATGGGTCGATCCCTAGTACAGACATGCGTCTGTCTTTAAGTTTGGACCACTCCGAGGTTCGTCACAGTGGTAAAAGGTAATTTTGCAACACCTCGTGATCCGCTGCTGTCTGACCAAATTGGCTGTAGCAAGTGCACAATAATATTCAAACAAAGGCCATTGCAAACAGCATGGAAGACAAACGCAGACAGAAAAAAAACACGTTCACATAGAGCTGGGCAATATATCGATATTGTGATATGAGACTAGATATCCTCTTAGATTTTGGCTATCGTAATATGGCACAAGTGTTGGGCTTTTCCTGGTTTTAAAGGCTGCATTACAGTCAAGTGATGTCATTTTCTGAACTTACCAGACTGTTGTAACTGTTCTATTATTTGCCTTTACCCACTTAGTCATTATAGCCACATTACTGATGATTATTTATCAAAAATCTCATTGTGTAAATATTTTGTGAAAGCACCAATAGTCAACCCTTCAATATCGTTGCAGTATTGATATCGAGGTATTTGGTCAAAAATATTGTGATATTTGATTTACTCCATATCGCCCAGCCCTACGTTCACATTTGAATGATGAAAACACAACTTTCTATTCAGCCTTTACACACCTTTAATTGTTGTCCTTCTAGGTTAAAGAAAGTGGCAATACTACTCTGGCACTATTAAAAGAAAAAAAGAGTGGTGTTTGCACTTTTTGACTGTATCCTTAATGTGTTGTGTGCAAATAAGACACTATACTGGGGTTTCCTCTGGGATACAGTAAATTATAGGATTTAAAATAAAAAAATCTGTCTGTAATTTCTGAATTAAAATTATATTAAATGTTCTGTCTCTCTACCATAACCTCCCCCTCTCTCTGTCCCCTGCCCCCACACTAAAAGCCTGGCTGGAAATTGTCTTTCCACAACAGCCCATTGTGGCCTCAGGTTGACTCAACCTTAAGTTCACCCCTCTTACACACCCCGATTTCCTCGCCACGCTAATCTCCAAGGTGCATTTTACTGCACACGGCTCGTTGTTTGTCTCAGGCTTCAACTTCCAACCCCGGGGCAGGTAGCAGTAATGGGCTATACAGGAAACAACATTGAAGCAGAGCCCTGTAGTGTAGATCTTAATGAGAACAGGAACGAAGAGACACACGGGCACACACATTTCTTACTCAAGCCACAGGGGAATTTGATTATTAAAAATGGTTCTTGTGCAGCAACATGCCAGTCACTGGATTCTCAGGGCTTTTATGTAACGTGGTACTCTCAGTTTACCCATCACAGAGGAATATTCGGTCGACAGCCCAGGGTGTCTAAATATAAACACCGTACTGTAAAACAAGACTGTACTTTTGTTTATTTTTGGTCTTCTTGGGCCTTAATAGATGGGAGTAACATAAGTTAGTTTTTAAAGGTATAGCTATAGCTTATTTACATTTTTATAATAACTGCAATATAATTTGAGACCACAATTACACTACCAACACCTACATCGGCTACAAGAATGTATCACAGATTTCAAACAGTTCTCATATTCCAGGCAGGTACTTGTAACAACATTTAAAGAAGCTTCATCTGCTGCGACAGCCTTCAGTGAGTGTGCAAATATGACTGTGTCTCTCTCTCTCTGTGTGTGTGTGTGTGTGTGTGTGTGTGTGTGTGTGTGTGTGTGTGATTGAGTGTGTTCACCAGACTGTCATCACATGCTTTCATGGCTTTGTGAGCTCTTGAAGAAAGCCACATTTTTCCAGTCAGCAGTTTCAAACACACACGCGCTCACACACTCATGGTCACGCGCACACACGGTCACGCGTACACTGTCACACGCACACACACACACACGCTCACACTTTGTTTTCGGTTTTGTCTCCTCCACTGGTGGCTGGCAGGCTGGTCCACTACCTCACCAAGTCCACAAAAAGATCTGGCACATTTTTTTTCCCTTCCAAACATGTTGCCTTTTTCTTTTCCCATGTTGCCATGACGATTTGACACACTGCATGACAATGCCCCATCTAATGTTTCCAAATGAGCAGAAAGACTTGAAAGATCTCTCGATCTCTCTCTCTCTCTCTCTCTCTATCTCTCTCTCTCTGGGGGAATTGTTGTTATGTCTCTCTAAATTGTGGTCTAGACTTACTCTATCTGGAAGTATGAAGTGTCCTGAGAAAACGTTGGTTTTGATTTGACACTATAAATAAAATTCAAGTGAAAATTGAATCAATAAGATGTACAAGTATGCTTGTTGCTGAATTATGATATCACTAATGCTACTTACACCCTTGTTCTTTTTTACATTGCATGAGAATGAATGATAATAAAAAAAATAACATTTGGTATTTAAGCTGTCAAGTTACAACAGCTTTGTGCTCACACTTCTTCATAACCGCCCAAGCTCCACATTTTACTCGAGCAACATAACGTATTCCACTGTCAACAGAAGAGGAAAGGAAAGTTTGAGGGGAGTTTTGTAAACTCTTCAACAGATGGGATTTGTGGGAATAGAATATTAATGCTAGCTTTGTTTGGGGGATGTATTTCTGAACGGGACAGTCACTACAGACTCTGTGTTGTGTTTATGTCTTTGGTGATCAGTGGCCTAAATGTAATTTATGGGAATAATTACAGATAATCATATTTAATTATGCACTTAATGCTAATATGACAAATAATGCAATTTAATGAAGACAGCCTTGGCAATTCGTAATTACCAAAGTAGACTGCTTTGCATCGTAATTGAAAATCTGCTTTGCAGTACATGTGTGATAAGTTGTTGGTTTAATCTTTCATGCCGTCCAAATCCCCAAACTGCATTCACAGTAGTTGTTGACAGTACACTAAAAATACAGGTGGTCTGTGTCAGATGGAGAGGGTGATAACGCACTTCGATGTTATTATCATAAATATTGATGTTGTAATATAACCTAGACCAAGCGCTCATACATTTCAGGCTCGATAAAAGGTCATGTCATGCCACGCTATCACATTCACCGTGAAACTGATTATCGCCATCACTGGCCACATTATTATTTGTGGAATGGCCCAAATACTACTGGATTTTGATCCTCGGTGGCTTGTTTCGTTCAGTCCCCAGTACGCAGACAGTTAATGCAGGGAGCAGTGATTGGTTGAAATGTAGAATGTGGCCTTTGCTAAAGAGTGCCAGCACCATTAGCTAAAAGGTCAAACCAGACGACACATTCAACATTAGCTACGGCGGCACTGACATGTAGCCCCACAGGAGCACAAACCCACCGCTGGTCACGGTTCAAGTGGATTGATCGGCTTGTGTAGCCCACTTGTTGTTGTGGTCCACTTCAAAAAGGGACACCGACAACGATGAAGTTTCCCCTATCACTGTATAGATGAGAGGCATATAGTCCTAGAACTCTACAAAAGCACTCTGTCATGAAAGACTGTTGTGGCTGTTGAACAAATGACTCTCTTGGTTTGACCTTATGCAATGTTCAAGTCATTCACTGCAAAGTAACCATCACTGGGAGTTACATCCAAATAAAGTCCAATATTTACGCTAGAATGCAGAATTTTCACATATAGCCTTAATGAACGTCCGTTACATTCAAGCCCTTGCCGACCAAGTTCACACAATGCTGATTAAGCCGCCAGGGAAAGCTCTCTGTATTTCTCTGTATATCCCGCGCTAGCACACCGGAAGGATGCCGATATGGCTCATTTGTACTCAGAACGAGTAGTTTATTTACTCCACAACAACGTTGTTACATGAGCCGACACAAAGTGCTATCAACTAACCTTGCTCACTCACTTACAGTTCGTGACAGCGTAGCTGCTTATTCTGGCTCTCCATTTGGTTACACAGTATTGTCAGTCTACCTGTATTACCCAATACCTCGACAGGCAGGAAGAGGGGAGGGACCAAAGCGACGCAGCGTTATTATGAATCCCACTTCTTTTCTTTAGCACGTCAACAGTGTTGGTGTAATTGCTGTCACTGCCAGAGGGGGATAAACAAAAGCCCTTTGTTCCGAAGACCTGTTGATGAAAATGCTGGAGTTCAGTGACAGCCAGCCTTACTTCTTTCCAGACTCAGTTAACATAATTTAACAGATAATATAAATCATAACGTATAAATCATAAAGTATGAATTATAACGTATAAATCAAAATGCATAAATAATAACGTAAATCATAACGTATTACTTTGTACAAGTCCGAAAGAAAGATTTTTCATTTGGGCTGATATTTACCTCCAACAACTCTTCTGTGAAGTTAAATAAACAGAAGTGAGCTTTTGTTTGAGATAACGGACTATGGCTTTTGTCCAAAAGATAGTTTTTCAAGCTATTGGGATATTGGAATAATGGGTTGTCGGACCATTGGCATGGCACCAACCACGTTGAAATAATGGGTAAATGCAGAATAACAGGAGGTTTTTTTTTTTTTTTTTTTACCATTCTGCCAACATTGCATAAATGCAACATCATGTCACAACCATACTGGGAAATTCCAGCCAACAAATGCAGCTAACGAATGTAGCTAACCTGTATCACACAAACATCATAATCGCTCACATTTTTTTACTTCACTTCATCTCCCACATACAGTACAAGAAACAAATATGGTAAGGATTCAGATACGTTGGTTCAGATTTACTGCTAAAAGGTTTATCCACCAGTGCTAATAGCTAGTGCTCCATTTTAGGTCTTTGATAGCTAGCAAATGTGTCAATTGTTCTTCCTAAAGAGTGCGATGAGGTTTAAAAATGGTCGGAAGACAAAAGTCAAAGGGCTAATTTTTTTACCACTTATAATACAATACTACCCAATTTTAAAACACTGTCACAGCCCTCATTAATTATACACATACTGTGATTCCTTACCATTTCTGACAGTTAGAGAAGTCTGTCAAGTCCTCTGCAGTGTGCATAGTGTTCATCTGTGTCTGGGTGGTTTTTGACCTGAAGGCCCTGGTAACACTCATGACATTGGCATGCTCAGACTGGTGTGGATAATAGAGCAAAAGGACGACCTTTATGATGAATTAATAATTGATAGAGTAATTGGGTTGGCCTCTTACTAGGCCGAAGGAGCCCAAGGTTTTGCCGTGTGCCGCTCAAAGGGAGCCATTATTCTGCACAGTGTGGCCAGCAAAGGGCAAACAGCAGATCAAATATTCACCATGGAGAACACACACACAATTATCCCTGACTTAATGGGGCTGACTTCACAAAAAGTCTTTGCTAAATGCAGCGGACTGGAGCTGACCACCGTTATTGGCGGTCACCTTGGAGAAGTTGGTCAATATTGCAGCTAATATGGCCGGTAAAACTTCATTTGGCTTTGTCAACAGAGAGTAGCAGGGGTATGATTAAATATAAAAAGGGTTTTGGGGGTGGGGTGGGGGAGAATGGGGTTGGGTATTCACTGCAATTAGACTAGATAGCACTTGCCACAGAATTGCTTGATGGGAGATGATCTTACAGAGGGTGGTGTCATCCCAGCATGTCATTCCTCCATCAGCCCCCTTTCTCTTTCGGTGTCTCTTTGACGTGGAGATAAATGTGCTCTGCAATTTCCCCTTAAACGCTGCCGAGGCCTGCATATCAATTTTTGACAACGTGGCTTCGCCGTCCATTAAGGCGTAATTATGTTAAAGATCTTCTATCTATTATTTGGTGCTTAGCTGTGCACGCAAATCGCAGTGAGGTCAGGCTCTAATCGAAGTCTGGCGTTTAGTGACTCTGAGTGCCTTGTAGGTTTTTGTAATTGGCCTTTTGAGCACTAATGGTATGTCATGACTGATGAGCTTCAGTTTGAGGCCCAATGTATGCTTTTTGCCTATCAAGGCCAGACATTCAAAAAAGCAGACAGGAAAAGATCGTTCCTCATACATGAAAGTTCTCATAATACAATCTTTTTTTCTATTTGTTTATTGTGAGAATGGAATGTAGGGGGGTGGAAGAAGACAGAAAGGGAAAGCTAAAGAGGGGTGGGTTCAGAAAGTTTTCTCAGGCACCCAAAAGGTGAGGTGCCCCGCCTGACTTATGGAAAACACTGCATATTAACCGGCTTGAGCTGGCCTCACACATACTCGGTGAATAGAGCATGTATAATGAATAATTCCTATTTGTGTTGGCTGCAGCGTGCTCCCCCTCTGCTGGCCCCTCATACATTATTTGTTGTGGTATTGTTTTCCAGCTGTGAGAGTACTCAACACTTCAGGACAGAGATGAGTTTTGCAGCTCTGCAAGAGGCAACTTAACTCACTGCTTTTGTTTTATTTATTTATATATTTCTATCACTGCTGTAGTAAAATAACACCCCCCCCCCCCCCCCGGCACCTCCGTGCTTTTGCACCTGGAATAATAGCTAAAAATGGATTGCTTTATGACAAAAGTGTAACCAAAGAGTCTTACAGCTGGGACACATACTTTGAAGTGCACTTCCTGCAGCTCAAAGCCGTGTAGCTGCTCTGACGATCACCTCCTGAATATTCTCTCAATGACATGACAACAGATGAGTGCAGACGAGTCCACCGTTTACAAAAAAAAACAACATTTTGATGTCCCAGTCCAACCCCCCCCTCTTCCCTGAGTGGGACTGCAGTTGAAAAGCATGCGTGTGCACAGCAGGGGCCTGCAAACTCCAGTGAAACTCTGTTAAACAAACCAAAAATGCTCCTCTCTCTTCTCTGTCTGCGCTGACGACGGATCAAAAGTGAGAACGCTGACACATTTGAAAACAACGAGGCTTGATGACGAGATCAAGTGGAATTTTTTACTCTTATTGGTTTGGCGTGAGTGTCCCGTGCTGGATGTTCTGCAGCGGCGCTGCCTAATTAGCTATTCCAGACCATCCCTGAGACAGCGCTCGAGGCAGGTGGGCTGCAAGGAGCCGTCTGCCTCCCTGCTGTGATGAAAGGCGTCTGGTTGTCACACAAATTTGATTGGATGGCATTTAATTGCTGCACTCTGGTTGGATGGAGCATTGGTTAATTGTAACCAAAGCTGGTCTGTGAGCTGGGTAAATCTATCGTATATCAAGAGTAAAAGCATGTGGACATGTAACATATGGCATGGGAGCAATAAACAAGATTTGTGTCGGGAGCGCTGGGTTTCAGCAGTTTTAGAATGAGCTTCTTCTGTTCACCCGGACTTGAAAAAAAGGCCTCAGAACACCATTTCACAGTCTGGTTTTGTTATTTCTAAAGTTCTGTTTCACTACCTCCAATTCAAAGAAGTCAATTCAACGCAGCTTCAAACTGAGCTGAAGAGCAGAGAGGCGTGAGCAATCAGAAAACAAAAATCATATAAAGGGGGCAGAGAGACAATTGACTAATCCAGTGCAAACCCAGGATCTGGGTCTTATTGACTTACTGTCAGTGTAATCCATATCATAACCATCTGCTCCAGGGCTGTGAAACACAGAGGGCATATAAGCTGCATGTCTCCAGTGAGGGTTTCAGCTGACAGTAGCCTGAAGGGCTCCGTGGAGTCATTTGAAAGAGTACCTGTAAAGCCACGCTACGGGAATCCTAATTCTGCTTTTGTGTCTTTCTGCTAAAAGCTCCGTACTCGTCTCCCCTGGGTTAACACACAAACTCTCCACGGGAGCGCGCTGCCTGCAAAGTGAAGTCTTTGGAGGCTGATCATCTCTTGTCAGCCATTTATTTGTGATGGAATGGAATTATGTACTAAAATCAAGATCCGGAAGCAAAGCAATCAATCGATAAAAATATTTAATCGTGATTAATCTCAAGATTGTCCACAGTTAACTTTTGATTCATCTCAAATTAATCGCACATTTCTTTATCTGTTCCAAATGTACTTCAAAAGGGATATTTTTATAACTCAATTCACATTGACAGTATATGCAAATTACTTTAGTCTTGTCGCGAGAACCATCTGGAAGGGCTTTAAAACTTGCCATTTAAAAGACCCTTTTTTTTTATCCATTTCTGTGTGTGTGTGTGTGTGTGTGTGTGTGGGTTTATTTTTTTGGGTCTTGAGTTGCTTTTGCTAGATCACTGATTTAGTTGAACGTGTAAGTAATAAAGCCTGTTACTAAGACAGGGAAGTCACTCTTTAGATTAAGTGTGTGGTTCTTAAAAGAGCCTTTTATTTAGGATTCAGAATCAGGTTTAGCCTCCGAAGCCGCTCAGGGTGCGGCCCTGCTTCTTCAGAGCGTACACCACATCCATGGCGGTCACCGTCTTCCTCTTGGCGTGCTCGGAGTTAGGCGACGGCATCACGGATCACGTTCTCCAGGAACACCCTCAGCACACCGCGCGTCTCCTCGTAGATCAGACCGGAAATGCGCTTTTACTCCGCCACGGCGAGCCAGGCGGCGGATTTGGGGATGCCCTGGATGTTATCACGGAGCACTTTACAGTTTCTGCTAGCCATTTACAACATTACAGCCATGGATGTATTAGGTCACTGCAGCATCGTTTCCCGATTTCCCAAACTACGGTGCGGCCCGAGGCCCAAAACACAGAACGCGCGTGTGTTAATCACGCGTCAAAAGAATTAGTGCCGTTAAAAGGAATGAGTGTTAACTTGTTACGCCAACGGTATTATCACTTTAATTTTGACAGCCCTGATTGTTTCCAATGACGGTGACCTGAACATTATTTTGGTTTCCTGAGCCTCTGGATGCCTCTGTTTACATCAGCCCAGTTCATAGGCTAATAAATGGATAGGCCGAGCCGCAGTCCAGGCTGGCCCTTTGCGAGCCCTCAGTGCAACAACATATAATGACCTCTGTGGGCCAAAACACACTGAGGTCATTTTCTGTCAACCACCTCCAATAACCCTCTACTCAGCTCTTCCCATAATCCACTGACCAACCAGTCGACTGAACAACTAGCTGCGCGGCCGACTGCGGGCTTTTAATGAAACCTGCTGAGTTCTCTCATTCCACTGTGACATGAGCTGGAATAATGACCAATGTAACGAGTCCGTCTGTCTGCAGGCCCTGTGAACCAATCATTCTCCTTCCTCCTCCTCTGGCCCTGACATTGACCTCCACTGTGAAACCTTGAGCGATGCAAATTTCCCCTGATGCGGCTCACTTTCATCAGCTCGTAGCGGAAGACAAAAGATTTCCATTTGACTACTTGTTAGGCGTGGGGGAAAGACACAGAATAGTATTGCAATATTTTCCCTGGCAATACTATAATCGATACACAGCTGCTAAATATCGATCTTTTCATTATATAAATTATATTATATAACATGAGAATTTAAGAAACAAAGTTGAAGTGAGATGAACAAACAGAGAAATGTATCTTTTTAGATAAAACATACCTTGACACTGCTTTCCATTGGGGACATCATTTGGAAGTAATAAGTTGGAGAGAAAAAAGGTAATTAATTGCATTATATCGCAAAATATCGCAATAGGTCTAAAATCGCAATAATATTGTATTGTGACATAAGTATGGTGATAATATATCTTGGGGCCTCTGGTGATTCCCACCCCTACTACCTGTGCATTGCAGGGCCGAGGAGGGACAGCAGCGATAGGGAGGCAGCCCTAATCTAGTCTTTGTCACTAAATATCAAGTAGACTGCTGGGATAACAGAGCGTGACAATGCAGGATAAAGCACTCTGGAGGGGTGTTCATTCCATGTCTATTCCCCTATACCCCCTCTCTCTCTCTTTCCATGTCTCAGTTCCCCTCTTGCTCGCCCCCCCCCCTTTCCTGTTACATTGTGTTATCCAAGGTCTGATCCCTGTTCTTGGTTTTAATATCTTTCTCTACACCAGGTGAATGTCAGAAAATGAAACACTGAGCAAACCAAGGACTCTGTGTGTCTGTGTGTGTGTGTGTGTGTGTGTGTGTGTCTGTGTGTGTCTCTCTCTCTCCCTGAGCTGTAGTCTGAACTGCCCAACTGATGAGTCAATACGTGCAGCACAATCCGTAGCTTTTAGCAGAAAACCAATATGCTGTCTTATCGACTTGTCTAAAGATAAAACAACGCTATATTTTGGTGGCTTAAGCATCTGAGAAGCTGTAAATAGTGTTAGGTCGGTGGAGAGGGGGTGGGGGGGGTCTAGGAGAATTAGGGTGTAAAAAGCGAGAAGGAAGATGTTACAGTGCTTTTGCTGGCACATTTAGGCCAAGCTTTCCTGATGATTTATAGAGTCGCACAAGGCCTGGTTTTATGCAGCGCTATGGCAACACAAGGATGTCCCGGACACTGCCCTTATAATTGGGCTCATTCTATTTGTTTGTTTACTGCAGCAGGTAGCTGACAGCTAATCCTATGCAAAGCCAGATAACAGAAGGCTTTCCGGGCAACAGAGCTGTCAACTGCCCCTGAATCAGAAGCAGATACCTCACCTTTAAGTCGACGGGGAACACACACACATTCACAGACAGGCACATATTGGCTGGTTCAGGGCTTAAGTCTCAGAGGGGAATTCATTTGTTTCTTTTAAAAAACCGAAGAGCCCGTGGAGTTAAAGAGAGCTGATCATCGAGCTGTCCACAAACATATGGAGACGGACCCTGAGAGACACACAGAATGAAGATAAAGCTGTTTTCCAGCCGCTGTGAGGACTAATGTTATCGGGTTAGCTAGACAGATGAACAACACCTCTGGCGAGTGGCGAGCAGGGCCCTCCCCCTTGTAAATAAAAGTTAAGAAGGCTCCTCCGTCATTATAGAATGGCTCCCTAAACAGTCAACAGTACCTCTAAACCCATCCCCTATCCCCCGCTATCAATCTCCCCACCTATCCATAAATGCCAGGAGCCGATAATTAATGATAGATTGGCGGTTAATAAAAGATTTACGCGGCATTAAGGATGCTTGGCAATCAGGTGGTGTGTTGGAGGCTTTTGAGCTGTGACAGCCAATGGCACATCAATTGTGCCCTGGAGACGAGTGCGCGTAATGGCCCGACAGTCAAAGCAATGACAGTTGTAGGTGAGGTCGAGGAAGAAAAAAAAAGAAAAAAGCCAGGCGTCCCTCGGTCACCAGTTGTGACACGCAGCAGAAGGCGGCCCGGTCGCCCGAGAGCATCCTCGTGACAATGCAGACAGCCGCTTAACCTCTAGCCCTGGCAGGCACGTCTAAGAGGGGGGAGGCAGCCCAGAGCCTCACACTGCTGACAAAATATTTAATTTCAACTTAAAAGGTTATTTCACAATAACACACGGTCCCCCTTGCCTCTTTTTTTCTCTGTCTTCTTCCCTTCCAAAGCATTCAATTTATTGCCTTCAGATGCACGCTTCACTGGGTACTGTAGTTGACTCCTTCTCTCACTACAACTGCTGGCTTATTAAGTTTCCATGGCAACTTGCCACATCCACTTGTATTTTATTCCAGCCTGTTGGGACCCCACAGGGTAAAGCTTTAAGCCGGAACACCATGAAGCGATGGGTTTAGAGGGGGAAGAACAACCTGCAGCACAGAGGAGAGGGATTGCTCATTGCCCTCCGCTCCATTTAACCTGCTATGAGGCAGTGAAGCTGAAGCGCTGCTTTTTAATGTCACTGTGCCTTTCTTGCATCAGGCCAAATATTAAAATATATGGACGAAACCGCCAGGACTGAAACTACCTGCGGGGAGCAACCCGTCTTTGTTTTACAATGACACAAATGCTAATTTGCTATTCAAATCTTTCATTTGTGATGGCATATCAAATCGTTTTTTTTTTTTGCCATACCAGCAGCACGTCTGTATGGATGGCTATGTCTGTATGAACGTATGATGCACTCTGGCAGTGCACCACCTTGGTCCAGACTGAATTATCTCAACAACTATTGAATGGATTGCCATGAAATTGGTCCACAAATCCCTGATGCCCAGAGGATGAATCCTGCTGACTTTTCATCTGGTGCCACTATAAAAAGGTCAAAATAAATATGTCCAATACTTTGGTTTATGACCCAACACCAACAGAACTAATTACATACCCGTACTCAGCGTTTAGTGCTAATTAGCAAATGTTAGCATGCTAACTAGGGTTGGGTACCGAACTCTGTACGTTTTTGGGTACTGACCGAATCACTTTGGTACTACCGAGGAACGATCACGTTAAATCAAACGGTGCCAAATGTCAGCAACTGAGAGCGTGTAAGCGCGAGCATATCTGTCACCTCTGCATGGTGACAAAGAGCGGGGCTCCGACACACACACACACACACACACACACACAGGTGCGGACAGAGCAAACTACGTCGTCTCTGCAGTTTTGTTGAAGTCACAGTGAGTCACGGCAATGTCGAAGTGGTTGCAAGTGTGGTTACAGTTTTTCAAAACTTCACGCAGACACGCCGAAAGCGGTCGCGGTGCTGTCGACGTTACACTTCCTCTGAGACAGGCAGGGCACAAGAGTGGTTTCTGTGCCCTGGGGACTGACTGACAGGCTGAGGTTGTAAGGCAAGGCAACTTTATTTCTATATCACATTTCAGCAACGAGGCAATTCAAAACGCTGTACATAAAACACTGAAGAGCATTTAAAAATGGTCATGAAAATGAAACAGGCTAAAATAGAAGAATATACAAATACAAGAATAAAAGTTACAATGCTGTGTAAGAAATTAATAATTATTTGATTTAATAGGTTGTACGGTGTACGGAGGGAGGGGTTTTATTTGTAAAATATTCTAAATAAATAACAATGTTCTATGTAAATAGGATAAATAGGTTTGGAATTATTTTTTTGGTATTACAGAGGGAAAAATTTCAGGTACCGGTATGAAAAAATGTGAACGGTACCCAACCCTAATGCTAACACACTACTCTTAGAGGGTGAACAAGGTAAACATTATACTTGCTTAGCTTTAGCATGTTAGCATTGCCATTTTGAGCATGCAGGTGCATTTAGCTCAATACACCGCTGTGCCTAAGTAAGTTTCAGGTGTAACGATGCGTTTCACTATAATGCAAACTGAGGATCAAACCAGCTTTGTTGGACCTGCTTTGAGTTCTTTAAAAATGGGACTCCATGCGAATAAATTCGCTATTGTAACTCAATTCTTCAAGGCTTGTGTCATTATTAGGGGGTTCAAGCCCCCCCCCCCCTTATTGCTGCCTGAAACCTTAGAACAACTGCTGTGCCAATACGGTCTGCCAATGATTAGATCATACATTTTCATTTCATTACTTAATTATCAATTCAACTCTGCGGGACCTTTTGAGAAGAGAATAGATGTAATCTTACACACTATAAGTTAATAATGCTAATTAGATTTTTACCATTTGAAATTTTATATCCATACTAAGTAGCCTTGTTAAGATATTTCTACCAAAGAGATAATTAATTATTTCATATGCCAAATGAGAAATTGTCTTATCTTTAAATTACTCTTCAAGGTATAACACCAGATTTAGAATTTCAGCTCTAATTTGAGGCGGTTCTTTCAGACGTCTGTGCCCACATTATAGTCTTCATTAAGTGTCAACTCTGTGAAAGACCACAGATTTCATTAACATAGGCTCCGCACAATCAAGGCCCCTTTGAAAATTATTCCTCTTGTAATGTATGCTCAGGGCAGACAGAGGGAATCTTTACAAATACCGCACACGTTTTTAAATCATTTCATTGACGAATTACAGTTAAAAAGTACTTTGACCACACCAAACCACAATCAGTGGCCCGTCAATGGACTCGGTGTGAGGTCAGGTTCACTGGAAAATAGCTGTGAAAGGTGATTAGATGAGGCACTAACTGCCCTGGTTAAATAATATTGATGAATCCCGCGAACAGTGCAGTGCCAGTTGATAACAACGGCAGTTAAGCGATTTTGTTTTTCGGAATGTGGACAGATGTAACGCCCGTACATGGAGCGGATTTGGCTCGTTAGGAGCCAAACTTATGAAAAAATGTAATCTGCGCTCAGAAAGGATAATTAGAGACCGTGAATGTGTCTCATCCTAATTGTTTATCCCTCGGCCAGCACGAAACCATTAACAAACAACTCCGAGCCACCCGTTCGGTCTTCTTTATGACAGGGATATTAAATACGACATCGTCACTTTGGGGAAGGACACAAAATTAAAAGACTAAAATGAGTGGGAGGAGGGAAAAAAAGATAACATAAAACACTATTAGAATAAGAATCATTTGTGTCTTTTTATACCACATAGTGATTTGGGTGCAAAAAGAAAAACCCTGCAGGGATCCGAGCTCTGCAAGCTGGCTCTGATTTAAGAGTGAAGGCCTTGGGGGCCAGATAGTAGATCATGAATGGTTCCACTGTGTCTCAACCTAGAGCTACAGAGCTGGACTCCGAATATACACACAATAAACACACACACACACACACACACACACACCACTGGTCCAATCTTTTCATTGCCTTGGTGTCACTATGGAAACCCACCCCCACCCCCCTCTCCCCTCACACACACACACCGGCACCATCACTCCCACAACTGTCCTCTCCTCAGTAATCCTCTGGGCTGTAAGGAAACGATACTGAAGCATGACTGAAAGGAATGGATTGTCGGGGTGGCTGGTGGAGAAAAAAAACTTTATAGGACTCGGACAAGTGTGTCATGCCTCCAGTTATCCCTTCACACCTGAGCAAAGGGGTGTGTGTGTGTGTGTGTGTGTGTGTGTGTGTGTGTGTGTGTGTGCGTGTGTCTGTGTGCGTGTGTGAGGATGGCAGGGCAAGATTCAGGTGCAGAATCAATACACAGCGAGAGCAGAAATACTGTCAACAGGGGGAAGCATGTTGGTGTTGTTGTGCATGATTGCCTGCATGCACCTTTAGGAAAATTGTGATTAGCTGCAGTTTATCAGCAGCCACGGCGTAAATACCACATGTAATGCATTTACTGCCTGCCATTGGGCTCGAGCACAAAGGGATCATTCTGTCAGCACAGTGATCTCATCGCTGAGCTATCTCTGTCTCCCTCTGTTAGAGCCACGGCCTTGGTAGGATATTGGCCTCCATAAACAGAAGATTGTCCACACCCACTATTTTTTTCAACTATTCCACTTGTTTTGTTTTTTTACTATTTCAATAATACTCTGGATTTCCTTTGATCAACTTACTCAGCATCTTTGTATTTGTTGTTTTTATAGCAGAGGTTGCTCAATCAGTCCCAGGCCTTATATGGAGTTTCCACTACTCTGTTTTTCTGCCACACGAGGGGAGGTGCAGATGCAAGAGATATGATATGGGATTGACAGAATAGGGGAGGGAAGGACGGGGGGGGGGAAATAGGGAGGAAGAAAACTCTGATAGCACGGGGGGGAGTAAAGGAAGTAAAGGATGAAAGGATAGGAAGGGTAAGATAAAGAAAAGGGAGGGAAGGACGAAGAGGGACACAGAATGGCGGGAGGGGGGGGTGGTTTAAAAGACAAGAGAGGGGAGGTAATAAGTCCCTCTTCCAATCTGGTGTTGTTGAGCAGGGGTAGTAGCAGAGCACACATTCCATTAGGCAGTAAATATTGACTCAGCAGCGAACAACTGGTTTCTATTGCATAGCAAACAAAGCTATTGTGTGCCTGGCAGCCCTGAAAGGCCTCTGTTTGCACATCACGCTCACGGCTGATAAGTAGGCAGTCTCATTCACCGCGGGGGTCTTGTACGTCTCTCTTTTCGTCTGTGCCGTTTCTCTCCCAATCCCCCCCCCCCTTGCCCTTTTCTCTGCATTTCTCTATCTGTCTCCCACTCCTGGCCTCCAGCCACCAGGCTGACAACCTTGACTGTAATCCTCCTCCACATGGTGTTTCCAAGTAGCCGAATGTGTGGCTGAATTAACGATAGGTGTTCCCATCGCAAACAAAAGGCCCAGACATGTTATGCAGCAATAACTGCTGGTGTAATATAGTCCTCGACTGGCAGGTCATCAGCATTTTTGAAACGTACACTGGCCATCAGATGCTCTACAATATTTACCTTGATGACTGTACTGAGGGCTGGGCTGTTTGTCTCCAGATTACATTGTGCATTCACATGTTGACCTCTGAACCCAGGCAGCTCTCTGAAGGATTTGTGGCCAAGGAGGGGACTCTGACTTATCACCTACCTGGACTGAGACTGTAAATCTGGGCCCGCACCCTCTTCCTGAAGTGATGCATGCTATTGCACCATTATGGGCTGACTCAGGCTATTAGGGCACTGGGTAGATTAATATTAGCCTATGGAGGTGTCTGTAGCGTGGATGCGTAATGTGAAATATAACTGTACACCAAGTGCTACAATGTTTGACAATGTACGTAGGTGTGCGCTTTCCATGGAAACTGAGTGTTGCTTCATATGGGATTGCTCAGCAGGAAGAGGAGTGGTTGTCAGCAACAAGATCTAAAAACTATGCATTTTCACCTCTTTCCAAGGCCTTCTCATCGCCGCTATCTGTAGAACACATATCCTACGTGATTAAAGCTCTGAGAGGAATCGTTACAGAGTGGCAGCACCAAATGATTGTTTTTTACCCAGAAAGTGAGCCCAGCATGCTCATGTAACCCTGATTTCTTGATGGAGTAGAGTTCTCCAGTCACTCTGGGTGGTGGGTAGGAAGCAGGCTGGAGTAAAGTTTGTACATTTTCTTTAATCAACACCAATACAACAATTACTTTCATCAGAATCTCGACTCTACTGTTGAACTTATTACTGTTAGACTCGCATCTTTAACGCCAACACGGCCTCATACCCGACATATATGACCACGTGGTTTACATTTCGAAACCAAACTACTTGGTTAGGTTAAGGCAGAAAAACTACTTGGTTAGGTTTAGGAAAAGATCATGGTGTTGGTTATTTTATTGCTTAAATAGCATAAAATTCTCCGCCTGTCTCTTCTCTCAGCCCCTCACTATTTCCGCTCTCTTCCTTCATTTTGTAGTCTGTGGTGTCAGGCTTCACGGCATGTGTCAACAGCAGCGGCAGCCCGTTGTGCGACAGTCATAATCATCCGTGCGGAAACACAGCAGTATACAACGTTAGTTATGTCGTTTAAATGAAGCTTCAAGGCAAAGAATTTTGCATTGAGGATTTTTAGTAATCAAATTATTCGAGTTGCTCGGGGAATCGTTTGAGCCCTAGTTAAAAGTATGTTTGTAACGTAACTTTACTAAGTTACGTACATAAGTTAAGTAGGCTATGTTCTGGAAGTTAACTTATGTCCATAACTTAAAATAACGTTGACTTTTGGTTTCCCGCAGGACACGAGCAGCAGCCCTGGGTCAAAGTCCTGTGCTTGTGTAACCCATCCATCCTCCTCCCTACGTGGACTTTGTTGCTCTTTATACTTTGTCACTTAACGTACTTCTCTGCTCCCATCATAACTACTACGGCCACTGGAGGTTGCTGTCTAACAATAAAAGTCAATATGGGTCGTAATAAGCTGCTTGCACAGACGACCTACAAGGCCGTTTTTTTTTTTTTTTGTGAGGACGGTCTAGTCACCTGTAAGAAGAAGACAGGTAGGAACTAAAATACTTAGAGGCAAGGTGACATGAATAAGCAATCCAAATGTTACACATAAATAAAGATAATAGTTGAAGTACTGTAAATGATGATAAAATGATAGCTATTGGAGTAATGATAATAAACCATAGATGTTAAAACAGTCCAAGGTAATATAGTGGAATTATTTAAACTGAAACATGTTATTTACCATGGTCAGTGGTGGAAGAGGTATTCAGGTCCTTTACTTAAGTCGAAGTACTAATACCACACAGAAAAATACTCAATTACAAGTAAAAGTCCTGCATTGAAAATGATACTTAAGTAAAAGTAAGTTAGTATCATCAGGAAAATTTACTTAAAGTATTCAAAGTAAAAGTACTCAATGCAGGAAAATCCTCACATTTTAGAAACTGGAAACGATCAAAACAGTTCTGTCACTCGAGTAAGTGTTTAATCAGCTAATGATTTCAGCTGGACTTGTAGGACTATATATTGTTGGGTAGTTTAATTACATGCGTTTTGTGTGCAAAAATCTTAATTTGTAAAGTAAATAGTAACTACAGCTGTCAGATTAATGTAATGGAGTAAAAAGTACAATATTTCTCTCTGAAATGTAGAAGTAGAAAGTGGCATGAAAAGAAAAGACTCAAGCAAAGTACAAGTACCTCAGATTTGTACTTGAGTACAGTACTTGAGTAAATGTACTTGGTTACATTCCACCACTGACCATGGTATATTGTAAAGCTCAATATAACACAGCATACACAACGTAACATAAATATTTTTAAAAAAAATACATGAGGTAAACTAATATTCCTAAAATTACATCAACTCCTCCTCCCTCACTGAAAAATTCAGAATCTATGAAAATGCAAATATTGTTCAAATGTTACAAATATCATATGTTAAAATTGTTTAAAATTACTGAACACGATGTCTCCTACTTCATTGTCAAGTCCATTCACAGTGTTTTTCTCTGTTTTATCACACTTGTGTAAGCATACTGGACCACCATTGGCTTCCAAACTAGTTGCAAAATCCTGCTCGTACACCGAGTCATTTTCCTCTTTCAGCAGACGTATGTGCAAACAGCCTTCCAGTGTCAACTGTGACATACATCGTTCTGCACAGTGACGCTCAAACATCCAAGTGACGTAATAATAAGCAGGACACCATTTTTGAGTGGAGGGAGGCTTTAAACCTGTGTTAGCTGTGAGCACCTTTCACTGAAGGATGAAGAAACGAGAGGAAACCGATCTGGTTTCACTTAAGGGGGGTGTGATTCTTTTCTCCGTTACACTGCAGACCCACTTTTCAGACTTAGGCTGACCATAGGGGCGAATGTAGATAAAGATTTCACCTGCCTGAAGTTTTAAATTAGGTCCAATGTGGAGGTTATCAGCCTCATTTTCCCAAAGTGGTGATTATGCTTTGTATCATTGTGCAGAGGGATAATAAAACTCACTGAACCCACAGAAACAGCTTATTACCGTAGGTGTCTGTAGAATACCTGATGCTATGGAATGCTAAACCAACATGGAGCACAGGTGTTGAAATACCGGAATGCTCCATTGTGTAACATCACCCTGCATGCGTGAGACCGTGATTCAGCCCACTTGAATGTGGAGGACAGCGCTGTAATTCTATGGTGCAACATGTAAAAACCTCAGCTGCAGTCACTTGGGATTTTGTAAGCTCCTCAAAACACAGACACACTGCTACCCACCCAGCCACCCACACACCTACCTACACGCACTCCCTCCGCCTGCCTGCCTGCCTGCACGTCTGCCAAAGTGACACCCACTTTCAAAAAAGCCCATGAGGTGCTGTGTGGTATGTAGGTTTAGGTGGTACATTATAATTACATTGCTTTTGTCAACCGTGTGATGTTCCAACAGATGTTCAGAGAGAAAGCGCCCAGGAAGACGCAGTGCTGTTTATCACAGTCTGCCGCGAGTCCTGTTATATCAGCTAAAGATTGAAGACTTTAATACTGCTCCTCCACAGCAAAGAAAAACGGCAGTAAAAACGAAAGCCAACCCATCAAAGCACAATATGTCCAGGCGACAGCTTTGCTCCCACCCCCCCTCACCCACACACTCTCATCCACCTCCCCCCTTTCTCTCCTCCCATCTCCCCCCCCCCCATGTCTTACTCTCGCACCTCTCTTCTCCATTCATCCCTTTCCCTGTCTCCCCTCGCCCTCCTTTTTTCTCTCCCATACAGTACTACCACCAGCAGCGCCTAGGCCCAGCAGGCACTGGGCAGGCCTTGTAGTCGCACTGATAAGCCAGATTCACCCTGACCTTTCTATTGTTCGGATGGCAGTTGGCAATAGCGAGGACGGAGAGTCCTTCCAAATCAAATATTTGATTCATAAACACCGGGGCCGCTGAGTAGAGGAGGGCCGAGGTGCATGTAATTCCGCCGGAGGACTCGGGGACCTTCGGTACTAAAAGAGCCAAAGACGAGGAATTGTCTCAGCTCTCGCTCTCTCGCTGCGACTAAATGTCAGCTTTTAGTGTGCAGCTGGGGCCGGGGGAAAAAAGCAACCAAAAAAAAAAGCAGAGGAGCATCATTTGAATAATGTTTCTGTCAGCTTCTCCGCTACAACTCCCCCCCCACAATCCTTCTTCACTCTCCCCTCGGTTCATCCTCCCGTCCCCCATGGGAGGAATCTACTACGTTTGACTGCAACACACAGCATGCTCTACGTACACAAGCCACACTTAAGTGCGCGCGCACACACACACACACGTGCCAGATCACCATCATGCCTGGTGAACGGAGGCAAAGTAGACATTTTACTGGGTTCAATTTCAAAGTGAACATTGATTGAATTCCCCACCGTTTTCTTCTCTGATATCGTGTGTAATACAGTAATACTGTGCATTTGGAATAAAAAAGGGGTGGTCTTGCATGGGAAACGTTATTTCAAAGACCACTGCTGCTATTCTAGCTGAATATCAATGTTACTCTCAGATTTGGATCCCGTACAGCACTATTGTATGGGTTTGATGTCAGAGAACAAAAAGGTTTAGGTTAGCCCAAGGCGAGGTTTGATACTAGCCTGTATTCCCCAGTGCAGACAAAGGGACATCCACGAGATGTGTCGCTGCTACTGTACTGTGTGCTTTCTGCACGGCTCAAAGTTATTGTTTCATTGAAGTAGTTTTTGGTCTATATGAAAAAATATCATCCTGCATATTGCCAGAAGGGTTTAGGTTGATTTGGTGCTTTAATGTCTCTAAAACCAGACCCCAAATCTCATAGTGAACTCATACCTTTCAGGTTATTTGGCAGATGCTATAAGCAACAACAAATGCAATCACCTGAGATCCAGGCCTGATAAATAAAACTCATCAAATACAAATGGGTAACTTAGGTCTTCATTTCATTTACTTGTATGTTCCCTTGTTATCTTGAGGGCTGTTAGAAACTTCACTCAAGTGTGACAAAGAATAGATACTTGAATATGGAGATCCAAATAAGGCAGTCCTATCAAACTAAACAAGCAAGCATTTGCATAAACTTTAATATGCCATCAAAATAACATCAACAAATGCTGTTAAATGAACATCCACATTATAGTGAGGTCATTCAATATTTTTTTTATAGTTCATTTACAGCAACACAGCATGTATTTACTAAACAAAAAAGGAGCAGGTAGGGTTACTGTTGGGAGTTGCTTTAGAGGCAGTTTCTGAGGGTTGCTTAAAGCGATACACCTGGTTTTGGGAATTTGGCCATTGGTAATATGTCTTTTTCACTGTTATTGTCACAGCCTTGGTTCATAAGCAGACAATTGTCCACTCCTTTTTCTTTTCTTTTTTTTTTACACGGACGCCAAGTGTCAATCTTTTATTATATAAATTGCACATGAGAATTGACCGTTTTGGTACTAGAATAATACAAATGAATTGCTTTGTCAGCCCCCTAGATGGAAAATTGAAGTAAGATGAATAAACAGAGAAATGATTTTTTTTTTTTTTTTTTTAGATAAAACAGATGTTGACAAAGTTGTCCTTTGGGGACATAATTTAAAGTTGGAAAAAGGGTAATACAATGCAATATATTGCAGAATATCTGTTTAAAATCGCAATAATATTGTATCGTGTCAAAAGTATCGTGATAACATTGAATCGTGGGGCCTCTGGTGATTGCCACCCCTAGCACACACAGTACTGCTCAGCGCTAGAAGGCAACTAGCATTGTCTAAAAACAATAACAACTCGTAGCAGCTTGGGGCGCCTGGGTGGCTCAGCTGGTTGAGCGTGCGCCCCACGTACAGAGGCTCAGTTCTTGCCGCAGCGCTTGATGCAGCCTTTGCTGCATGTCATTCCCGCTCTCTCTCCCCCCTTTCACGTATTCAGCTATATCAATAAAGGCCTAAAATGCCCCAAAACAATAATCGTAGGTTTACTGATCGAGGTTCGTGATACTTACGAACCTCAGCGCAAGCGCCTCGGTCCTAGCCGCATCACTGTGGTGCCAATAATAACGTTAAATCAAACCCTCTCGTGTAATACTGCTTAAGTACCTTATATAAGAAATCACTTGAAAAAAGGACAGACAGGGTGAGTTTATGATGCTGCTAAAAAAGTAAAGACAGAGAACATTACCCAGATATTGCCTGCTGAGAAGCAAAGGTCATAAAAGTTGCCAGGTGTGGAATCAAATCATCCGAGAAGACGTGAGAGGATTTAAGGAAAATATCAGCACTGGCTGCTGCTTTTGTGCCTAATTCACTTCATGACATTTCATGCTTTTTATTTTCTCCGATCACATGAATGAAACTGGCATGTTTTAAAGTATCCTGAGGTGAATGCGGATTTCAGCTGATGTCTGGTATCAAGTTTACCTCTTCTTGCCTGAATCTTAAATTGAAATCTGACTGGATTTAATTAAAATATTGTATTTCTAGATGTGTCTGCCAAAAAGATGCCTGGTCCTGATGTACAATCTAACTTCAATATATAAAAAAAGGTGATGGACATTATGCAGCATGTTTCACATCCTAAGGACCTCTAGAGCAGAAATGTTAGAGATAAGTGGCAAAAGTCAGTCACAATAACTTGTGATATCAAAAAAGAAGAATCATTCCATTCAATGAAGACCATCAAAGACCACCAAGGATCAAAGACTCACAAAAGACCTTCATTTAACACACTCACTATAATATTATGCTTGTAAGCAGCAGGCTTATCAGGGTTTTTCCTGCATAAAAGAATTGTTGGCGCCCCCCCAAAGAGGTTAAAGGGGACATATTCCGTGTTTTCTGTCATATTGGGGGGGGAATCTTGTCACACCTCTAGCCGATACTGAATCATACACTGCCCACTATACAGTAGGGATGCAACGATTATAAATTTTGTTGGTACGATTATAGTCCGAAAAATAATCACGGTTCCACGATAATCACGATTATTCATCTGATTCATCTGAAAAGATTAGAGGCTAGAGGTGAATCAGTCACACCACAAACAAAAGGCCAAGTTGGCAACAACAGTGTTGTCCCTTAGAAGAAGTTGGCCCTTTTTGGGCTAGAAACGTTGCTGAGTTTTGCATCGTACGAACGTAACGCTACCGTCGCTCACAGTAAATGCAAACACCGGCTCCTGACTTGTTAGCTGTTAACTGTAACGTTAACATTAAACAGGCTGACATTAGCCAACTGGTAACGTTAACAATAGAGGTGTTGAAATTAATCAAATAATCAATGCATCGAATCGTGGACATGGACGACGCTGCATCGACAATCGGCCGGGCCATAAATCGATTATTTCTGTTTACAATTTAATGTAGGCCTAACAACCTTTCTGTTTACATATTCTGTTATGTTTTGCACATTCAGGAAGTGCCATGTGCTCAGTGCTGTAGTTTTATGTATCCAATTTATTTAGTGTTACAGCACTGCAGAATGTTTTGTTTTTGAGGCTTGAAATGTTATGAATTAAATGTCCTATATGGCTTTAATAGAAAAATGTATTTGGCGCATCGAGATATCGAATCGAAGACATGATGATCGTAATCAAATCGGGAGATCAGTGAAGATTCACACCTCTAGTTAACAAGCCAACAAACACTTAACAACAACGTTAACAAACAAAGTCGCTAGCAAGCTCACCAACTTGGGTTGAATTCCCCGTTGCAGCTGCAGCTGTCGTGATGTCAGGGGCTGGCTCTGCTCTGCGTTTACCCGGTGTTTGCTAAGTTTATGTAACGTTAAAAATGTCAAAAGTAAGTTATGCCACCACGGAGAGCCACTGTCACTCTGACAGTCAATAGTCGCGGTGACCGGACCCGGCGTCTGATGTGCTGTGTGTACGCAAACGCGAACGTTTAGGTCGTAAGGAGGTTAAATAACAACTGCACACACTGTTACACATAACGTGCGGTCAGTTAACACTCGGTGTAGAGGAGCCTTTACGGTTAATTAACCGGGACGTTTTAAAGCGTGGTTAATAGTGAAATCGGTTAACCGCTGCACCCCTACTATACAGTAAGTGATACAAGATGTAAGTGAAGTACTTCCCGTCATGTACGTTATGTAATGTGTAGACAGATATATCCAGGTTGCTTTAAATAGCTGCTGTGGGGCTGTGGGGCTGCAGTTCTGCGTAGGACAGATATAGACCCAGGGCTGACCTGTCTGTCATCATTTAGGAAGGTGTGGAACCTCAGAACAGTGGCGGAGAAACACACACACTGTGACATTTACAGTATGTAAGATGAGGTCCAGTCAGGCCGACGACTTAGCAGCTGTCACAGATCTTAAACATAATATGCTGTTTGTTTAATTGTTGAATGACTTATACTTATTTGCTGTGGGCATGGAGATACAACCCAATAGCAGAATTAAAGATCAATGTCAGAGGTATTTTTTGTTGTATGGCATGTTTTATTTTAGCAATATTTCCATCAGCCTTTGCTGTACTTTGTGTTTAGTGCCAATTAGAAAATGCTAGCCCGCTGACACGGTAAACACTATACCTCCTAAACATGCATGTTTTTGTGAGCACGTTGTCGTGCCAGTGTTAGCGTTTAGCTCAACACTGGCACGACACTGAAGTAAAGCTTCACAGAGCAAAAAGCATGGCTGTATAACTATAATAGGGCTGTCAATCTTCCTCTATAATACTATTCGAATTCCATTTGTTATTTTATTTAATATTCAAATAATATTCGAATATTAAATGCTCAAATTCATCCTGTTATTAATATTTACGATATTACACAGGCTTATTGATCGCCAATGCCACTATCAGCATGTGGTTGTTGTTACACATTCTGTCCACTAGAGGGACTACTAATATTACAAAACAAACTTTTGAAAACAGGTGAGCGCGTTCTTATTAACAATAAAACATTCACTAGTAGCCGAATCCAGAGTTATTAAACTAGGTATGACGAACGCGCATGATGGACGCGAGCAGACCCGCGGGACTGCGCCCGCCCGCTGACATGACTGTTCTCCTGAGGTCCTGTAGCTGTAATAATGGATACAGCTAATGGTTGTAATTCACCATGTGTTCTATTAATACGTCCATATTATCTTATGATACACCCGAGGGATGTATGTATGCTGTAAAGCCTGTAACATGGATGTAACGTCATGTATGAAGCGTTTCCCAAACTGGCGGGGCTATCGGCTAGTAGCTATTAGCGGTAGCTAGCATGGATGTATTAAGAATGATAATACCATAATTAGCTATATGCCTACATAACATTACTACAGACATAGTGATTACATCGCCTTGGTTCTCTCTTTTGATACATCCGAGGGCTGTGTGCTGTAGAGCTTGTAACGTGGATGAGCGATGAAGCCGTGGATGAGCCCTGTTCACAAAACTGCAGGCTAACCTTAATAGCTAGCGCTAGCTAGTAACTAGTAGCATGACATAATGATTAAATCTCCTTGGTTGTCTAAATACATCCATCGTTTATTTAGATAAACATGTAAACGATCAGGAACAACGAAAACACAATGTTTAACGTTAATAACGTTAATATTGAATGACTATTTTAGACAAAACGGCGAGTTCATGAGTTCGCCACTTGTTGCTACCGGTTGCTATGACAACACAACCAAACTGTTGCTGGTGCGCATGTCCATCGTGACATCATGGGCCAGTCAACGCGGAAGAGCCGAGCTCCATGTGTGCTTTATGCGCTTTTGAGCAAGGGGGTAAGCTTCTCCTCGGACCGCGAACCTCCTATGGCGCCATTTTGATGCTAATAAGCCATCACCTCCCGTTAGCATTCCATTGACTGCCATTCATTTTGGCGCCACTTTGACAGCGAATAACTTTACATCTGAAGCGTTTAAAGACTATTTGTCCATTGTTTATTTCTAAAGAAACATGACAATGTATAAAAGGCTCCATTACCTTGTACCTCACGTTATGGCTCCGTAGCAGACGTTTTTGTAGAAATAGGCTAACGATTGTGTCATAACCACGCCACTTACTGTCGCATAGTTTTTAGGAATTACCGTATAGTACAGGAGAAGCGCACAGGCAGTTTCGTCTCACATTAGCTGTTTAAGTGTAATTACTAATGTTAACTAGCATTTTAGTTAGCAATAATTAGCCTGTGCCTATGTTATCTCCTTACATATACCTACGCTCTCCGTCTCTGCAATATTCGGAATGATTGAGATTTCTCTTGGCACAGCTACCAGAAGACTTACAACTTTCAGACACGTTGCTCACGGCACATTTACGTCGTCTCTCTCAGTTGGAGGCTGCGCAGTAACGCTCAGCCATCACCGGAAAAGTGCTTCTAATGGCCTTCACTGGTCTCCGTCCAGAGCAACGGGATCTGTTGGTCCATTCTTAAATACTGTCTATGCTTTTGAGCACTCTCATTGGAATGTACGGGGCTTCCCGCCGAACACTGTATCCAGTTCTCTTAATACAGCCATGCCCCCGACACGTAGGCTACAGGCGCATATACACAGTACCCGCTCCACGACCATTACGTGTTCAACGCAAGGCGAGATACTCAGCTCAAGAGATACAAATGTAAGGTTCAAAAGCCTGCCTACGTAAACACACCTCTGGATATATAACATTTCACAATATTATGCCACGTACAGGACAAGCAGCATGCAACAGACAAGTTTGCGCACATTTCAGCGTCAGCCTCAGATTCTGACCTCCCAAACTCGTGCTACAAATTTCCGCTAATGAATAAACATTATTGCGTTCCATAGACCAAACGTTAATGTTTGGAATTTGTGCCTCAACCACCAAATACATTACATTTATAATAGGCAACAGAGAGAAAAAAAAAATGTATGCACTTACCCTTAGACATCTTCATAGCAAAATAATGCTATCGTCGTCTAACTACAGCAATGCGGGCAGGTCCCCCTCCTCATGTTCATCCTTCGACTTTTCTTGGTCCTGGTCAATGACTAATGCTACTAGCTTTGTGTCTACACCCCTAACATCACCTGTTTTAGCCCGTTTAGGTTCACAAACAGTTTCGTTTGCAGGTTTTGATTGAGTCTCCACACGTTTTTGTAATGCTAGCTACCTTTTCAAAACATTGTGCACTTCTCTGGCTAACAGGAAGTGGAAACAGGCCAAAAGTTGAATGCGGGCTGGCTGCACCCACTGGCCGAATCACATCACCTGTGTTGGCTTTGTGTTTTTTAGTCTAAAAATAATCGGTTTGTTTTATTAATGCATTAATTCATTTTTCAAATTAAAAATTATAGTTTATAAACTACAGAATGTCTTTCTTTTAATTTTATTTTTATTTTTTTTTTTTGGGGGGTGCTAAGGCTATGCTATGGATAGCTACAGCACCCCCAAGCTTTGCACCCAAAATAGCAAGTGTAAGTACAGACAATTGAGACACAGCATTAGTCTTGTAGTGAAAAAAACAGCTAATGGACCTCAAATGCATCGTCCAGGTGTTGTTTTCAATCACATGCTTCTTCTACAAAAGCCGTAATGAGTGTGTCTGGATGTTCCAGTGACAGTGTCTGTAAAGTGAAGAGTAGTGTAGACGTATTAGAGTGCTGCATAGCGCCTCGGAAGTCCTTCTCGTTTTAACGTGACAGTGTGGTCAATGGTTCAACTCTTTGTGTTAAACAGCGCAGTGCAGGAGGAGAAGAAAACGATTACTATTCAAAGCCTTTTAAATGAATTTAAAAACAGTTACTTTAGTGCATTTGCAATTCAATCGCTGTGTCTCGGATTAATGCAGAAAATACCATTTGCATTCCTACTCCGAGCTGAGCTGTGTACACTGATGCACAAGAGGATCACAGCAACAGCCTGATTTAAATGATATTCTGCTACATTATTATCATTCATGATCACCTGTATAGCTCATTACTGCCTGGGATCTGTGAAACCTAAAGCTGCAGAGCAACATATGTACTGTGTACAGTGTATTGTAGGGAAAATCAGCAAGCGCACTGCACAGAACAGTAGGACGCATGGTTTGATGCAGCTCAGATCCCTCCTACTGTTCAACACTTTAGGCTTTAGTGTGTTTCTCATGATCCAACATGCTTGGCAGCTGGCAGAGTTGCAGAGCCTCGTCTGCTCCGAGTAAAAGACACGGCAGAAGCCCTAATGTTTTGTGACTTGAATTTTGATCATTTAAAATCTTTCTTTCACACTTGTTTTCTCTGCTCTCCCTCCCTTTTCTCTCTCTCTCTCTTCTCTCCAGTTCTCTCTGCTTCAGCGTCTCTGTCTGTGTAACGGAATCACAAAATAATGAGTTCCCCATCCTCCTGCGGTGAGCCGTGTTCACTATTGCAACCCAGGGCTTCTTTGATATGAATTCTGTTTAAATCAGCCATCCCACTTATTGTTGGGTTTCCTTAAAAGCTCGTGCTCGATTTAAAACCAATCAACACTGGGAGTTTTAAGGTCACTTTTGCCCTTTTGGTCAAAAGAAGTCTGGAACACATTATCCTTTCAAATAAAAATCTGACCACAGAGAAATTGAGATTCTGCAAGATCAAAGACACCGAGGTGGACAATCCCTATATCTCACACTGATTTCTTTCCTGAAATTGAATTGCACCACTGTCACGCATGAATAGTGATGTTACTAAACAAAATGGATTTCATTTAATGGAAAACAAGGCAATCTATGTTAGTACAATGGGCCCAAAGCCACATCATATAAATAGCCATGTGTGTTCTGTCTGCATATTGTACAGTACCTCCCTAGTAACTGAGATTAAATTAGAACTGCAGTACAAAGAAGGTATGATGTCTGGTATGCAAGCTACAATATCGTGTTTACCCACAGCCACCAGCTCTGATGTCCCATGCAGAGAGGAGAGAAAATCTCTGCCCAAACTTCTCTGTGGCCTTCTCTATGTGACATGATATGATTTTTATTGACACAGGCATAGCAGGCCTGTCAAGCTTTGGATTTCTCCATATGTTGAAGTGGTGTGCATGGTTCTGTAATAACAGTGATATTTGGTATCTCAAGAGTGGTGTTCCAAAACCAAAACACAACAGCAATTGGATTGGGTTATTGAATGTGTGTGCTAAACTGGAAGTAGCCGGCTCAGCCGGCGGAGGTCTCTAGTGCGCCTGCTTTGGGCCGCACAGTGCGGAAGCACTGCTGATCATCGGGGTCATTTTTGGCTCCACGATGGCTTCATGCGCCACTGAGCAACTCTCATAGTAATAAATGGGTCTCTGCCTTGAAAGCTGTATCCAGTTTGTATTATTCATCCATTCGCTAAATAACTACCTACATATGTGACACTCAGGCCCCCCAGGAAGAGCGCTCAGCCTTGTAGCCAATTTTGTCCAGTGGCCACTCGTGGTATTGCAATGAAAAATCCCTATGTGGTCCAAAAAACCTTTTAACCTTAGGCCACCATTGTATAAAAAGAGACATCTGTAAAACTGCTGCCAGGACACCTCGAACTGCAAACAAGGTCGGTCATGACTCTTTTCATTCTGAAGTTTTAATCCATGGACTTTTTATATTTGAAAACCCCCCCTTGAGCCGAGAAAAGCGATTTAAGAACATGTGACGTCACCACAATGTAAAGTCTATGGGCCAAGCGGGAAATTGCGGGCGGGGCCAGCGGGAGAAACACTACTGCGCATATTCAGTGGGCCGCATATCATGGAAGTAAACCCGGATGCTTAGAATTTTTTTCGGCATGTGCACCAGGCGAGCAACTCCATTGAACTCATTGGTGCCATTTTGGGATCCGGTATCCAGTTGATATTATACATCTATGGTGACACTATAACTTCCAAAGCCATGCAGTTAAAATCTCGTGTGGTAAATCTGCCACTCTTCCTAGTGTAAATATGATCCGTGTTAGAAAGTAAAGTTTGACAGACATAGCAACAATATCTAAGAAAAGCCGGGCTTTGCGAAGGGTCAGTGATGAGCTATCTAATCAGAAAAGGCATAAAATAGCAAACGTGTCAGAACGTTGGTGAGTTGCCAGAAAGCTGTGGCCATCCCACTTTTTAACGCTGATATCAGTGTGACTTTTGTATGGGTGTGTGGAGAGTCAAATACTCCCACACACTGCTCTATCTCCGTGTTTATCTTGAGATGGAGGCTAGACAGTCTGTGGCTCATAATAAGTGACGTCAAGAATCACAGGAAAAAGCACTGATAAGTAATGTTAGATTCTACTGAATATGATTACAAGGCTTGATAAAGTGTGAATGTTCGGTGGGGACAGGAAGGCAGGTAAAGACTGAGAATGAGACAAGAAGCTCATTATGAAATTAAGATGTATCTCTCTGCCCACAGAAGTAGAAATATGGGAGGAAGCCGAGCTGAGGATGGAGAGATTTGATTAAAAAATGGAAGGGTTGGGTATCAGGCAGCAGTGTTTACACTCATTGCTTGAACTCCGTGAACTTGATGCAGATTCTACAGAGGATAAACATAATCCCACAAGTGACTCCAAAAATAAATACCCATTATTTCCATGATGACTGTCATCATCCCCAACTACTCACATCAACAACTGTAATAGCTGTGGTTTGAATTATTTACATGTGATATAGTCAGGTGGCACTGTGAATTATACTCCAGCTCCCCTCCTTGATAAGGACAAGAAAAATATTTACAAGACTTCCAGCAGTGATGAATGAGGCCATTCCGTTGACTTTCCAAAATAAAGGAGTGAAATAACATGGGTGTGTGAGGAACTCTATGTGAATGAATTGTTTTGGATGTGATCCAGAGAGTTGCTCCGACTGAGCCAGTTAAAACACAGATAGCGGCACGGCTCATTGTTGTGTTGGGATCCACCCCAGAGCTGGGATTTGTGCATATATAGTGCGTAAATAGTAACACAAACTGGAATGGGAGGGAATATTCCATTTATGCAGGATGGGGTGATGTGACAGCGGGGTTACATTGGGTGAGGAGATGTCCTTAGGGAAAAGCACAAGTACAGTGAGCTATGCTGAAGGTTTTAAAGAACAACACCGGTGTAACGCACCACCCATATAAATACCATGTTTACTACCCTGGCATCACTATTAGGAAAGAATGTGTAGGCATCGCAGCAGGATGGTGTTGAAACGTTTGCAACTCAAATTTTGATTCACTTTAAAGGATTAGTTTGACATTTTGTGAAATATACTTGACTAAAGTCAGATGAAAAGGCTGATGTCTGTACAGGAAATATGAAGCTAAAGCCAGAAACACTCAGCTTCACTCAGCGCCAAATATGGGGATCAGTTATATGCAAATACCTTAAAAAGGTAAATTAAAGAAAAATGTGAAAATGCCCTTAGACCTTAGAGGGTTATAGGGCCTTATCTTGCACCAGGCTCAGTGCAGCGCAAACCCCGACCCAAGTGTCTTTGCTAGTTTAAGACCGACGCAGTTGTCAGTTTCCCGTCCAGCGCCCACGTCGTTTAAATAGCAAATGCTGCACCCATCTGAGCGCCCATGGGCATGCTGGTCTTACATGGAGGTGTGTTCAGGTGCATTCTTGGCGTGTTGCTATCTTGAGGCAGCGGGAAGTGATCGCGCCATTGACCAACAAAAACCTGGTCTACAGTCAATAGCGCAGCATTTCATTGTTATTTTAACAGCAAATTAGTAAAATGCGCCTAAGCTTATGCACAGCGCGCGCACACTATGCTTGTTACACACACAGGGAAGCACAGCAGCACACACACATGCAAAAGATTACAAATAAAAATATTACGGTGTAAATCCTCCATCATAATAGCAATGCACCAAGGTCCAAACGCGCCTGGCTTTTAAAGGGAATGGGAGATGATCTCTGATTGGTTTATTGGATGTTACAACCAAAACACAGCTGTGAATTAATGAAGACACTAAGTACAACTCTTTTGAACCATGCGCCCAGTGCACGGACCCTTTTTTCCGCTGTCAAACTAGCAAAAGTGGATTTGGACACGCCCTAAACGCACCTGCACCAGGCGTTTAATGCCGTGCGCTTAGATCGTTGAAATAGCTTAAGACTAGAACTATGTCCAAAAGTTTAAAAACAAATCTATCTACAGTACCTGCACCTCTAAAGAAGATTCCCCGTTTCCAGTCTTTAGGCTAAGCTAAGCTAACGGCTCTGGCTCTGGCTCTGGCATATTTAATAGACAGGGAAACAAAAACCTTTTACTGGATAATGCATGGCTCTCATACTGGAAATAAAACATTTTGTAAAATTTAGAGGGTTTGCACCCAACAGCCACAAAATGTTACACCTTATTTCAATTCCTTCAAAACTTGCACATCAGCTGATACCAGTGTCGCAAAAATACAAAAGCCTGTATTCAAGATGCTAATGCGTTTTGCATGGCAACATTGTAGGATTTTATCACTTTGCGACATCGTGGTGTAAAGAACACATGCAGTTTCCATAAAAGATCCATTCAGTGGTAGAGCCCCGCCCTCCTTCTTTTCCCAGTAGCTGTTTCACAGCAAGCCCTCCAGAGATAAGCCTGTCCTTCATGTGCTGTGCCGGAGCACAGAGCCCAGATTACACGGCCATGGAGGATTCCCTACTGGCTGCCTGCTCTTCTGCCACATCTCCTGGACATAAACAAGGAGGATGCTGCGGAGAGTGAACAGGCTTCCACTGTGCTCTGCGTCTTTGTAATCTTGTATGGGCTGTGGATCTTTGTAATCCCATACGCCACGACTACAGATAAAATAGCCTCAGTGCTGCATTGGCTCCATTAATCACCAAGGCACCTTATGAAGAGCTTACACCTCCAAGATACTTTTGCTTCTATTCTATCAGTTGATGGAACTGCCTGCAAAGCAAAAACTACACTATTATCTATATCAATAGGATGGGAGGGAGAACCTTACATATAGGAGCAAATCTAAAAAGGTAGTTTAGTTTATTGCTGAAATATATTCTAAGATTGTTTTAAATTTGGTTTTCTTTATTTTGTATTTAGGTAATGATAATAGTGGAACAAAATGTTTTAAATAGTACATGGAAGTGGATATATATCAATTCCAGAAAGTAAGGGTGTGTGTACTGTAAGGTGGAGTGTAGAACGTCAGACTTTCATGCAGGAGAACGAAGATCACGTCCCGTTACAGACCTGCAGACCTTAACCATACTATAGTTGCCATGCACAGATATTGTAGAAAGCAAGAATTTTACAGTTTTAAGATTTCGGCATTGGACATTAAAAAAAAATCATTGAACTTAATCCAGGGTTTTGAAAAGTTCAATATCTTCTTTCTTGTCTGGCGATAGGGTTGCCATAGTCTTTACCTAAACTTGAACAAATGAGCAGGCAGTGTGGTGTGTTTTTGTTGTTTAGATATAAAGATCCTTCTTTCCAGGAATATTTCCATTAGTTGCCTTTGGCCAATAAGCACTGACTTCAAAAACAACACAATGGTCCAGTTTTGCAGATTAAGAGAGAATAATTCTTTCTTTGTTTTGTATCTGAATGCACTTTACGACTGATATATACGGACATTTGTTTCATTCATTTGATAACAACAGCTCTAAAACATAGCATCAATTCTGTATAATTCATTTCCCCCCATGGTCTAATACTAAAAGCACACTCAATTTCATTTGTATAAGCAGGATCAGGGGCCAGTAGCAAGTGTGACAAGCCCTGTCCTGGGCTGGGTGGGATGTATTTACCTGTTCAACAAATCTATTTCACACTGAGCACATAAGCAACACCTTAAGTCACCCACACTCTTGTCAGAGCTGCTGATTTGCATATCATGGTGCAAACATTTCAACGTGCACTGATTTTGTCTTTGCATATTGCGAAAGCATGTTGGCAGTACTCTGGTGAAAACTCCTCCTCCTCCTCCTCCTCCTCCTCCTCCTCTTCCTCCTCCTCCTCCTCCTCCTCCTCCTCTTCCTCCTCTTCCTCCTCCTCCTCCTCCTCCTCCTCCTCCTCCCCATACTTGTTCTGCTCGTCCTCAGATAACTCCCTCCAGCAGAAGATGTCCTGTCGGCACCTGGCACCCAGGGAAAGGAAAGCTTGCTATTCCCCACCTAACGCATGCACACACACACACACACACACACACACACACACACACACACACACACACACACACACACACACACACACACACACACGCACATGCACAGCCTCCAAATGTGGGCGTCTGTGTGTGAGAGGGGAACATGTAGCCGTATGTGCGTGCATACTCTTGCACAGCTACTCTGCATGTGTTTGTCTGCATGTATGTGCATGTGTTTGTGCTGCATTATTAGTGTGTGCCTGTGAGCTGGTGTTGTCTGTAAATCTCCCCCTGGTCCCAGCCTGCTCTGGCTGGTTTTATTGAAGCAACAGACAGCATGGGCACACACACACACACACACACACACACACACACACACACACACACACACACACACACACACACACACACACACACACACACACACACACACGCTCGGAGCAGCCCTGATCCCAGGCTGATAGAGACAGACAGAGACTTGGTGAAGTTGAGTGAACAGCCTGGGGTTGTCTGCAGACCGAGGGGAATACGCCCCCGAGTTACAAAAAGATGGAGTAGAAGCCAAAAACTTTGTTAACCCCCCCCCCCTCTGCTAAGGCTGCCATTCAGCTCTACCTGCCTGTCTGACTCCTGTCTCTCATCCAGTCCATCAGCTGCTTCATCATTCACTTGTTTTTACCTTTGCATTTACTTAGCAATCTTTGTATTTTTTAATTTTTTTGTCCACGGGCTTAGGTAGTTGTTCCCTTTTGTTCATCAGTGCCATCAATCTTGAACGGAGAAAAACAATGCATCAGCAGTGTAATTTTGTAATCAGCACAGCGAGGAATACAAATCAGATTGGCAGCGGGGCCGTAATGCATGTAATCCATCAGAATGAAAGTGTTACAGACAGCTGATCAACATGCATTTTTGAGGTGATTAATTGACTGAATAATAGATTGATCTCTGCGTAAACTCACAGATCGAGAGTTTCTTTCTTTCTTTCTTTTATGCTGAAGCATGTCGATGGACCGGGTGTGAGAACATGGCGGACAAGCATGAAGACTATGAAATCATAAAATCGATTTAAATATACAGACAGTTTGGGAATAAGAATTGAAGTGATGCTGTTTTTTTTCTTGTTTTCACTAAAGTGCTGCAGGCTTTAACAATGTGTCTGATTGGGAGATTTCATTTTGTTTACGCCATTTATATATTTTATTGCTCTCTATTGGTGGCTATTAGGAATTTTAACGGCATCACAAAACTTATCTCCTCGTTCACGAGCCAGCCCCCCCCCCCCCCCCCCCCCCCCCCCCCCCGCTCACACAGCAGCACCGTCCCAGTCACGCATTCTGAGCTACAGTATGGTGGCCTGTACCTGACAGACGCAATGAAGCTGTACTCTCACACAGAGACGAGTAAGCGAGCTAATTAGAGAAACTGTGCAGTAATTAGGTATAATATATCACCGTGCAAAATAGTGCAATAATAACACAGCTCTGGCATTTGTTTCTGTTTGCTTTTGTTGGCTTGAGAATGAAGCTTATTAGTCTTCATAGCTGAAATGTCTCATAACAATCCATTCTTCTCACGCCCAACGCGTCAAATACTGACGCTTGGTCAGTGGCTCTCAGCATCAGATACCCACGGACAAGGCACCCTTTAGTGTCTGTATGGGATCGTATGGGACGCACCCAGCCCCCCAGGAACAGCGCTCAGCCTTTTCGCTGAATTAGTTGTTTTTTTTTAAGATTGTTTTTTCGGGCAATTTAGGCCTTTATTTCCATAGGACAGATGAAGACATGAAAGGGGAGAGAGAGGGGGAATAACATGCATCAAAGGGCCGCAGGTCGGAGTCGAACCCATGGCCGCTGCGTCGAGGAGTAAACCTCTATATATGTGCGCCTGCTCTAACTTGTCAGCTCTAACTGAGCAAACCCGGCCACCTTTTCGTTGATTTTATCCAGTAGCCACTCGCGGTATTGCAACATTCCCTACTACGCCCTGTTACGCCCTGAACTGCTACAACTATTATTTCTAGTCATAATTCCATATACTGTTTCCCTGTCCATCAAAGCCCTGAATGGCAAGCCAGCCTAACGCCTGGAATGCTGTTTTTTTAAACACACAGATTTTATGTTGATAAGGCGACTTACCCTTACTGCGCATATTATGACGACTGTTATGATGTGTTGTACAACACATGGTGGTTTTCCATTATGAAAAAAAGTGCCTGGTACCTGCTAACAGGTCCTTTTTTTTGTATCACCTCCGTCGAGGTTCCAAGCGAGCTGAGGCGATACCAAAAGGTGACGTGAAAACCTGCAGGCTACTGATTGGTCGGAGAGAATCGTCACTAATCACTGCGTCATCATAGCTAGCGACAGATGGGGGTGTCCTGAACAAACCCGCCGTTTTTAAATAGTTTAGCCAGCGGTGGGTTTTTTTTGGAACAAAATGTGTCTTCTGGCTGTGACAAACAGCCACATGCCGAGAATCCGAAACAACACACCTTCGACGTTCTATGTGTGTGTCACGTTAGGTCACGGCAGTTTCCTGCGGCGTCGCTATGACGACCAACCACGTTCGCCCCACGCACGAGGCGGTACTGAATCTGCAATGGAAAAAGGAGGACGGGGCACCGCAGCTGAGCCGAGCCGAGCCGAGCTGAGCTGGTACTAGCAGTGGGTAAGCGTCAGTATCTAACGCCAAAGACACCTGACCTGGGAGTGAGACTGCGTTGCTCATAAGGCCGGTTTCTATGTTCTAGCAGTGTTTTGACGCTGTTGAGCAGCGGAAAATGCCAGTGGGTGGGGTGAGCTAGGGCTGGGGACTTTTGAAAGCACCTGGCAAAGTAATGATTGATTCACTGGTATCGATCAGCAATCCCATCAACTCCTGCAGATATATGATGGTCATTTTGTGCAGCGGGGCAGAAAGAATCATTTTACTGGTTGTTCTTTCATTCAGTATCGTTTATTCTTACTTCTTGGTAGCCGGGCCAACACAAGATATAGCAATAGACATTGTTTCCGCAGTAGGCAAAATATTGGACCCGATGCTGCCTGGCCCAGCTGTGGCTATCTCAATGAAAGATTGATGAGGCTCTTCAGGTAGATGCAAAGCTAAGTGTCTTGTTTATTAATGTGCTGTGATTGGATCCATTAGCTGCCTTGTGTAAAGTAATCGCTGTATAATATGTGTTGTCATTTCAGCCTAACTGCTGATAATGTATTCCTCCCCCGTCTTTGCAAATGCTGTTATTTTCTAATAGACTCATAGAAATACTGTTGTGTCAGGAGTAAGGATTTTTTTCTTTCTTTCAATCCGGTCCACTGAACAGTAAGCATGTTTCACATTCACATTGATTGCTGAATTTGCTGTATGCTCCAGCTTGCTGTTCTCTGATATGGGCAGCATTATAGAGATCCAGCGCAGAGTGCAGCAGATTTGGATAAATCAAGTTGTGATGAAGCCTACCTTTTCTATTTATTTCTATCTGGTGGAGTACAGATTTACTGCCAATCCAGGAAGAAGCGTTTAGCTTTAAAAGGAAGGAGTTTGTAAATGAAAACAAATTGGGTCAAGTCTCAGCCACATCCTGAGATATTATCGCAGACAACCTTTCCCTTCTGCACGACATGACATCCAAAAACACATCAGCACAGCGGCAACACCGGGGACGAAGATTATTGACTCGTAATAGCAGATCTAATGCTGTCGCTTTCACAAAAGGAATAAAAACAGCCCTGAGAACCATAACAGTATCATTACCACAGTGGCTGACATCCAGCTTGCCATCTTCAGGGATCAATTTCTTCAAAGCATAATGTACCTCTTTCATTCTCCATCTGAGATGCAGAGATGGTGATCTCAAGGTGCGCAGTGAAGACTTTGAAGTGCAAAAGAGTCACAGCCAGAGATGGAAGATTCACAGCCCAGGTTTCTCCCCGCTGAGATGCTCTGACCTCAGGTGAACACAGTGAAACTGAGCAAATTGAAAACAAGTTTAGTAGGGCACGCCACTGCTCAATGTACATACTCGAAAGTAAACTACCTGTCAAAATCGATTTTTTAAGATGTTTTTTTTGTGGCATTTTAGGCCTTTATTGATAGGACAGCTTAGACATGAAAGGGGCCGCAGGCTGCTGCAGCGAGGAATGAACCTCTGTACATGGGGCGCATGCTCTCCCAGGTGAGCTACCCAGTAGGGGTGGGGGGAAAAACCGATACAGCATAGTATCGCGATAATATCTGTGGCAGTACTGTATGGATATACAGACGCCAAGCATCCATCTATTATTATACAGTATATGTGTTGGTCTATTTGTCTGCTTGACAATCCTATTTTGCAGCAATAACATTGAAGTGAGATGAACAAACGGAGAAATGTATCATTTTATATAAAACAGATGTTGACAAAGTTTCCTTTTGGGGACATCATTTGAAATTGGGAAAAATTTGGAGGTGGAAAAAAAGGTAATAAATTGCAATTTATCGCAGAATATTTCACTTTGATGATATCTTATTGGGGGGGCCTCTGGTGATTCCCACCCCTTACTACCCAGGCGCCCCAATGAATGAATTTCAGAGAGGTATCGGAAGCTTTTTAAATGGGTACGTCTTCCCAAACCTAAACTCTATGCCAAGCACATTTACTAGGATATGCCCCATATTTATTAAAGAACAACTCATTTCCATGGTAATTTGCCCCTTTGAAACCTGGCACAGCAAACTTTGTGAGATAAAGGTATCTCATTTTACAAAATGAACAAAACACTTTTTTTTTTCTTCTATTTACGCCCTCTTACCTTCATCACTGTATCATGTGTGAAGTGATAGGTGTGCTTTGCATCTCTGCAACATATCCAGCAGTTCATTATACAGAGCAGGCTTCATCTATAAATAAAATCGTGGCCTATTGTTTTTGCGTCAGATTCACGCCAAGACGGCAGCCAGTCGCATGGGAACTCCACTTCACAAGGAACAGCACAGAATACTGCACAGAGAGGGAATGAGGAAACAAAAGAGAGAAATAGTGTGTCACTCTTGTTTCTTTTCTTTTTTTTAGCAGTAGACATGCCACAGAATGTACCACATGCTGTGGTACTACAATAGCTGTTTGGTCTAATGGACAGGTCTGAACCTTTATAACTCCGAGCCTTTGAGATTATAGACATTGCTACAATTCTGGCACGCCGCCTGATATTTTTGAAGTGGAGCAATGCTGCTTTTTTGATAGACCCTCCACGGTACAGAAATGAATGTTCAAATGATCATTTGTGACCCTTAATACACACCTGGGTGTGACTGTTGGCATTCGGAGACCGGACTTGCTGCTTCTGTTTAACCGCCTATTGTGCCTCAATGACTTTTCGTATTTCAATGCCTTGCATTGTGTCTTTGCATTGTGTACAATGTGATATCTTTGCATACTACGTTGCACATTATTTTATTGACCAGAGTCATCTCAATTCATCAAGTGACAGCAGGGGGGTTAGGTATGTTTGGTGTGGGGTGGGAATGTTCTTTTCTGTTTTTGTTTGTACATTGTAAAGTTCAATAAAGAAAACTATGAAAGAAGAATAAAGACGTTTCGGGGGAAGCGATGCTGTTACAGATGTAAACAACGTGGTTGGGGGCCACAGTCACACAATAGGTTTAATAGTCAGTTAATGAGACCAAACACATGTGACTTCTCGCCTTTGATTATGTTCAAATGGAGTTGTATTGATTGTTGTTATTATTCTTCCCCACTCAGTAAAAATGCTTGCCTTAACACAGCTGATGATACAAACTATACTTAGCTGATAGCATAAATGGCAGTTCAGGAAAAACAATTGCAAATAATCACAGCAGACACCTCACCATCTGCACCATCAGCGGGACAGAGAACATTTACACAGTTCCTCCGCTCATTCTATTGTCCTAACTATAAACACACCTGCAATTCCTTCCTTCCTACACCGCGGTTCCCACAAAACCAATCGGACGAGCTGAAAAGGAGAGTCGCAATGATGTAATTACACTTCTCCAAGTTCCCAGGATACACTGAAAAGAAAACAGAAGGGGGAGGGGGATGGGAGGGGGGGATACCGTGGCTAAACAGCAAAGCTAGTTTCTGTGCTCTTTAAAGCCGACTTGGGTGTAAAGCGATTCCGGATTACCCTGATGCATGATTTAATGCCACATTCCCCATTGGTTCAGCCCACCGGAGCACTCAGAACAGAGTAATGGGGGGGGGGGGGGGGGCTGTTTCCTAGTCTGGGAATTAAATCTAGTGGTTGTTTTTTGGCAGAATGGAGGAGAAGAATTTCTTTGATTCAAAACTTGTTTTCAAGGCAGAAATAATCTACTTAGATTGATTAAAAGTCAGAGGGTGGAGCCAAAGGTCAAGAGTTTTTGTTGATACTAGGCCCAATGTACTCAACGTTTTGTTAATTCTTTAAAATCTTGAATGTCTAGAAATGCTAATTGGCGTGTGATGTAATCCAACAACATCTAGTGACTTTTCCAGCATGCTTTAGTTACTTTCCATTGGAAGTAATTGGCAACACTCATTATAATGAAGAGCATGATTAGGACAAGTGCCAAGAAATGAGGTAGTGGTCTGTAGAAGTAGTCTAAATCTATAGATGGGTTTTTCATTTTATAAACAGTAGGGGTAGGAAACACATTGCCTTAATGTCATGATTGCTTACATATGGACATTTTCTATATTTAGAAACACAGAGACTTGATGGAAACCCAATTTCTTTTTTTAAAAGCTATAGTGCGTAGTTTCTGTCTCCCACATGAGGAATTTTAAGTAATGACAACAAAACTGTCGGCGCATCCACATGATACAAGCCTTCTGTGATCGTGCACCAAACCCACCCCTTCTCCATGCAGTTGCTAGTAGCCAAGGAGGACACGGAGGATTAAAAAAACATGATGGACTCTTCAGAAGAGGTCATTATCTTCACTCGAGTTTCTGCGTGGGAAAGTCACCGGACACCACAATCTTCTGAACATAGCCGTACTGAGAAATACAGAGAGAGTTGTGTGGAGCTGATAGTCTTAATACACTTTGTAGCAACTCATTTGGCAATGGCTTGAATGTAATGGACGTTCATTAATATCAAAAAGTTACCCACTTAAGCTTTAAGACACACCACACTTTGATAGATAGCTGTTGACACATGGATTTAAAAAGGGTTAAAAACCGAGGCACAAGTTACAGTAAGATAAATAAGCTAAATTTGCTTGCCTGCAGGACAAGGTTAAAGCACAGAGGCCCCCCGTCACACAACAAATGTTAGCATAAACGTAACATTAGTATAAATGAAATTCTTGCGGTTTTCCTGCTGCCCAAATGTAAAGCACAGACCTATATTTTCACAGCATGACCTTTTGGTTTTCAAATGACCAATTTGTATCGTCTGCCCATCGTATTTAAATCCACTGCTGAGATCATTTCTGCCTCCGGAGCAGCTTTGCATCTTAGAAATGCCTGTGTAACTAACTCTATTTAAATGATGACTGTTTGTAGTTGTCCTTGTGGCCACTACAGCACTTGAGAAAGAAAAACTCTCTCTCTTTCTCTCTCTCGGGGATGCAGATGAGGGTAAAACTCCTTTATTGCTTTTGAACTGGGAGCGGTATTCAGGGCTTTTCAGAAATGACCTTCATTTATTTTCAACCACTCTTGGGATTTGACTGCAAGCTAAATAACATGACTTTATGTACAACATGGTACATTTGAAAAACAAAAAGAGAGAAAAGACAGGAAAACATAAAGTGGTCAAGGTTGGTGATATTTCCTGTAATACTGAGGACTTTTTGTTTACATTCGTGAGGCTCGGCTTGGTCTGCTACCTGCTCGGATGCTTGTTAAAGTCTATAGAGACAACATGTAAAACAAAATTACAAATTTTAAAAAGGGAAAAAGCAGCTGTTTGGGATGCTAGGGTTTTAACCAGATTGCCACAAATGAATTTGACTGAAATGAAAACTTCTGTAACCACTGAAAGCACACATAATTAATTTATCAAAGACCCTGACACACGTACCATTACATGCAACACTTAGTTTCTTGCATAGACCCCCCCCCTTTCTCGCAATTCCTTCTGCATCAATACGTCATTCTCACATTAGTGCAGACACTAATGTGCCTGCTCGGCTCCTAAGCCTTATTTTTTGGTTGTGGGGGGGGTCTGCTGTGGTGGTAGTGAAGGGGGGGGTTGCCTCCTTTTTGAAAGTGTGGGTTTTTGATTCAGTGCCATATTCTCTGAAGCTGAAAAACAGCCCCATCAGTAACTCATTTCATATGGATGTGCTCTGATGTGGCAACTGCTTTAGTCTCTGCTCAGTATGGTGCTTTGCTATAGGCACTTTGTATTCATGTTCTGTGTTATTCTTTTTCTTTTTGACTGTACAATGGCAGGAGAAGCAATTTAGCAGGAGGAAGGAAGCTGTTGCTAATTTGAATGGTTAAGTTATTGGTATTTCTCGCACTTTCATCACTTTTTATCATTTAAAAAGAAGAAAAAATGTCTGTCAAAGCACGGGAGCGTTTGACATTTTGACCTGTGCTCCTTGGCTTTAAGTGGCTGTCAAAGCAGAGCTGTCATGTCCCGTCTTAGGTGCTGCTGTCCTATTGACCATGTTCAAGTGAGCAGACAGTTGTCTTAAGGGGGGGATTCCTCAGGGCATAATCAAATCAAAAACCCTTACAATAAACAGTAACAGGAAATAGGAAACAGTATGGCCAATTAGGGGGGCATTTTCTCTCAACGTGATGAAAAAAAGAGCCCAAAACTATTTGGGATGTACGCAAAGTGAGTGCCTCCCCTCCTTCTTTTGAATTTCAGAGTACTTTTTGTGTGGTTGCCTATTAGCGCTTAATTGAGAGAGTCCTGGGATAAGCTGTGGAAGAATGCGAGTACTGTCCAAGCCGTGGCGCTGCCCCAACAGTGCGGGGGAGGGGTGAAGCAAAGGAGGGCACAAACTCACCCCTGCCCCCCTCTCGTTTTCTGATTTTGTTTTTTGTTTTTCTCTGTACGAGGGCGATACTGTAAAGTCCGCCAAACGGCATGTTTAATTTGTTTGACGAGCCAAGGAAAATTGTTTGCTGTTGAGTTTTATTCTTCCTGTGAATCTTCCCCTCCCCTCCCAGCGCTGCTCCATCTTTGTTCCATTCCCTCGGTGGCTTGTTCAACTACTTTCCGTTTGACGTTCATCTGTAACAACTTCAAAACACACTGGCACAGAATATACAGACAGATGTTAGCGATGAAATATTTATCCCATAAATTGTAACCTGGATTCCTCACTTGCCGTGTGAGCTTAGCCAACGCATCTATTATTGATGATGAATGGGCATGTTTTTTTTTGTCAGCTCTTTGTTGATTTGTAAAATAGCTGTATGAGTCCTTTTCACATTTTTTTTTTTCTTTTCCATTTTATTTATATCTGTGTAAGCACGTAGCAGATGATGCGCGCTGAATGATGATGGGCCAGAAACAGCAAGCTCAGGTCTGTTTTCACCCGATGAATCTTCATCTGAAATCCATCTTTATCTGCGCTCCGATGGTGATGACTGGCCATTTAGAGATACTCAGGCTGTCTGTTGAGACAGAGCCAGGAGTGCTTGAGCCTGAGCTGGGATCCAGGTTCCTCCCACTGCTTTGACATATAAATAAAAGAGAATAATAATGTTCAGCGGCTGCCTGAGCAGCATGCTAATATGTCTGAAAGTGCCCTTTAACCAATGCACCATATCAAAAGGTGGAAAATATGATCCTGAGAGGCATCTAACAGTCAGTGGAAAGCTACACAACTGGGACTCCCTGCCTTATTTTATCTGCAGCTAAATAAAACCATTAGACTCTAATGTCCATATCTGAAGAAAAGCATGCAAAGTGAATGCTGCAAAATCAATCTGTGTGAAACTATAAAATCTTCAGATAAAGCCTGTGCCATGCAGATACATCCAACATGCATTGTTGTGAAGACTATTTGTCCAAAAGCAACCCTCAGACTTCTTTTCATTCGGGAGTGAATAAAACAGAGACGGTGGGAAATTCAGAGGGTGAGATTAATTGGCATGCAAGCAGAGTAACTGTCCACAGTCTGCCGATCACAGGGCTAGCCAAGCATGACAAGCATAGCCTATCTTCTACTTTTCATTAGGCCACGGACGGGGCCAGCCACAAGCTTTATGCTAAACAGGGTTGACACGGCTGTCTCAGTCTCCCAAAGACCTTTACACCCTCAAAACAAAACAACAGGATACGTACCGAAAAATACAAAACAATGTCAGGTTGGGAAAAAAGGGACGATTCTTGCACGAAGGCTGTCATGCAAATAAAAGGATGAATAGCTGGCGGGGAAATAAGAAGGAAGTGCGGTATCAGAAGTTGACTTGATGCGGAGAATCAATGAATAACTGTCTGCCTGTGATTAACTAGGCCTTTATTCTGGAAGCGTGCCTGCCCAGTTTTCAAAATGTACATTTCATTTATCGGGATCCATTAACTGCGGGGTGTTGGCAGAATTATGATTTGTGTATGCAACAGTGGTAAACTAATTAAAATATAAACTGGGCTGAGTTGTTGTTGTTTTTTCTTGCATGTTCCAACCATGACTTGATAACAAACGACAAATAAATAGTTTCGGTGTAATTGGAATGTTGATAGTCTGTGTGTGTGTGTGTGTGTGTGTGTGTGTATTACTGTACCTTTGTTGGTGGGGACTCAAAACGTCTCCGTGACAAAAGTGCATCTCCAGCAGATTGGTGGTTAAGTTCTACTGGATTTGATCTCTTAATAGCAGAGTGAGAGAAAAAAAACATCTTGTACACTGGTTGAATATCAACTGGCAGAACATACGTGTTTCTGATCACAACTGAACTTGAATGGCAAACAAGTTCAACTCAGTAGGTTTTTCATATATGTCTGGATACATGTTGGAGAGATAAGGACCTGGCCTGTAGCTCCTATAGCTGGGGCGATTCCAGGATTTTTTAAGTGGGGTGGCACCAATAATCAGCCAGGGGGGGAAATCTGCTTAGAAATATAGGAAATATCGGATAGGATAGGACAGCACAATGTCATTTTGCTAAAAAAAAACACATCACATTCATTACTAACTTATTGAATGGATATGAAAAGGACTCGAGGTGATAGTAGTGTATACTGACTGTATGGTTCCTGGGCTTATATACTAAGTCTAGTTTGGATGGGTTATTATTTGGTATGATATAGATAGACGGAACAAAGAAGATAGATGGAAAATAAAATAAAATGGACAAATGTGTGTATGTATGTATGCATCTGTGTCTATGTGTATGCATGTGTTTATGTGAGTGTAGGTAGGTAGATATACGGTGTAGGTGTATGTAAACATGTATACATAAGTGAAGCATCAAATTTTTTTGTATTTAAGTAAAGGACAAAAATAGAAAAAGGGGGTAAGACCAGAAAACTTTTTTCTTTTAACTTCTTCCTACTCCTTTTTGAACATGAGAATTTTTGAATCACTTACAATAATTTTGGAACATTGTGCTGAAATGTACATGTCAACAACAACAACAACAACAACAAACAAACAGAACCAAAAAAAAAACTAAAAATGTCTTTTTATTTTCAACAAATTGTGTATCCAAATACAATACACATTTTCTATGGGCTCTTAAGGCAAAAATTTGCATACTCATCATGGAAATGTTAATTGGTCATGAGACAAGGGCTGGGAAGACTTTTTGTTCGTCACAGAACTGTGTAAAAATAAAGTGAAATAAACTTACAATAAACTTGCCTGAAACTTCAACAAAGAAAACCTTGCTGTACACAGTTTTCAGATAGTAGGAAACAGAACAGAAATAAAGTGCAATTCACAATTTATTTCTTAGAGCAACGAGTGCTCTACAGTGAGTTCAATATGTTTCTACTTCTACTACTAAACAAAGTACACAGTTGCCATACAAGGTTGACTATAGTGCTGAAACGATCGCTTTATTAATGGAGTAGTCCAACGGCAGAATAATTATCAGCAACAATTTGGATTATCGATTAATAGTTTAAAGTGCTCATATGAAGCTCATTTTCAGGTTCATAATTGTATTTAGAGGTTATATCAGAATAGGTTTACATGGTTTCATTTTCAGAAAACGCCATATATTTGTTGTACTGCACATTGCTGCAGCTCCTCTTTTCACCCTGTGTGTTGAGCTCTCTGTTTTAGCTACAGAGTGAGGCATCACACTTCTGTTCCATCTTTGGTTGGGAGTCACACATGCGCAGTAGCTAGGTAAGGACTACTAGCCAGTCAGAAGCAGAGTATGAGGTCGTGCCACACTAGCAGCTAGGCGAGCATTATAACGTGTTACAAAGTGACCACGTTTGTCTCTGAAGTAAAGGCTGGACTACAATAGAGCTGTTTGGAGCAGTTTGTGAACAGTGTTTTCTGTTGGAGATGGTAAGTCCCTTTGGGGTGGACTTTGGGCTTTTTCACTTTGTAAACCTATAACGTGCACAAAAAAAGATATATAACACAATAAAGGAAAGGACAAAAACCAAAAAGCATAATATGAGCACTTTAAGCCATTCCACATTAAAGCCGCTAAATTGGGAGGATATGATGCTTTTCTATATCCTACGTGATAAGATATGTTAAATATATACTGAGATAAACTGAATATGCGTGGGTTGTGGACTGTTGGTTGGACAGAACAAGACATTTAAAGACATCAGCTTTAGGAAATTGTGATATTTTTAATTTATTTTTTTACTTTTTCTTAACATTTTATAGACCAAACAATGAATCTGCTGATTGTTATCTAGATTCATTCATGATAAAAAAAAAAGATCCACAATTGCAGCCCTAGTTGACTGGAAACCTCAAGGTGACAACAAGACACCACCAAAATGAATGCAGAGCATCAGAAAGGAAAAGACAACCGGAGCAGAAAACTGAGTCCTCCTGCTGCTCCTCAGGCTGTGAGTCGGTCTTGCACTTGCAATTTGTGCCAAATCATTCCCAAGGACAAACAGAACGGGCAACTAAGCAATTTCCACCATTTCCATTAATATTTATAGTATGTTTCCAAAGGTAATTTAGGACTTAAATACTGTGGGCCATATTCTACATGTCATGCATGGTTCATTTCTAATGAAAACAGTCCAGGGTGTATTATATAATTACTGACTGTTCATTTTTGGTCAAATGTCAACGGAAGCTAACTGAAGCAGGGGCACATTTGTTCATAATTTTAGCCTCCTTTTCCTCTTATCTTCACCTCCACAGCAGGTCTGCCTCCATGCTCGCAGAGCCAAAACTCCTCTTTACCCATCCACAGGAAGTGGCCGAGGCTTGGCAGAGGGACAAAACAATAGCATCCCCTCACGGTGAAGTGGATGTGAGTGATCGCAGTGCTAACAGCCACCGCTGTGACCTGCGTTATGGAAATCACCTCTCCACTGAGCGGACGCCTCCAGCTCATCATAGGGGGAATTTTCCAAAAGGCTCATACAGGCCAAGAGTAATATGAGCAGAGGAGCAAGAAGGGCAGGGATGTGATCACCCGCGCTGTTTGTTTGCTCTGGTGTCTGTTGAAAAATACTAAAGGATGCTTATGATTTTGGATTGCAAGTGGATCTGGAGAGGAATATTGAGAAAACTCCATTACCAGCATGATGGCGGTGGATTATTGTCATTGAAAGTGCTGCTGTCTAAAATGACATGATTGGGCCCTGAGCCCGAGAGCGGGGCAGCCCCGAGGCTTTCGACAGGTTGTTGCTCTTTTTGTTTTGCTCAGTGTTGACATCAGTTGGACATGGGTGGGCGAGCATTTCCTAAGAGGGAACGCTTTATTTTGATAGTGACCCCCCCACCCCCTTTTAGCTCAAATAACAAAAACGTCCAATTTCTGCGGGAGTGTATTCTTCAGCCAAGCATGGGATGGCCGCGTTCACAACCACAGAGTGTTAATAATGTGCCAAACAATTATGTCACAGTCATGTCTCGTGTTGCCACGTGAGAAAGTTAGCTCCCCCCCTCCCCTGCTGGGTTACAGTATGCAAATGAGAAAAGGCTAAAGTCTGAGAACTAGATCTTATGAAGCAGAGCCATGCTACTGATTAGAAGCAACGTGAATGGTATCTGTACGCTTTTACAGGAGGGGAGGGGGAGGGGGGGAAATTAGAGCAGTATTCCATGGGAAAAAAATTGGGAATAAAGAGGCAAACTTTTTTTGTGTTGTTGTTTTCGGGGGACTGGTTGGCACCCACAAAGAAGAACTGCTGTTATTGAATTTCTCAGGCTACAGAACGTAATCCATGTCAGCAATGTAGTTCTATTTGGGTGTGCTGGCCCTCAAAATAGCTCAGTGGGAATAACTAATGAGTACCACAGCGAAATCTGTTGGTTGACAAATGCTAGAAACATCACAAGAACTTTGCAACCGCAGGCCTAGGTTTACTGTGGGAATCGTACTCGTTGGCTGTGGATGTTTCCTGTTACCACACTTGTTAAAAAAACAAAAGAGTGCCAAATAAAAACGCCTAGTGAAACTAGTATGATTTTCAAGAAGTAGAGTTAATGAAATTGCCTAAACGTGTATCATTGATTTTTTTTTTTCTGTCATCCCCACCAACAACGTTCATCTTTCTGCCATAAATTACTGAAATTATTTACGTTGCACCAACAAAGGCTTGTGGGAGATTGTAAATTTGCAATGGGGTCAAAGCGTCCTCCGTGCTCTATAAATTATGCGTCCGGTGCATGTTTAATCACATGAAGCACAAGGCTGGCGAACTAACCCTGGCCTGACCTTCTCATAATTAAAATGCAAAGTAACCTGTTGCCTGTCTGCTGCAGTGATTGGACGTGACGTGCAGTCACTGGTTACATATTTCTAGCAAACCTCAGACACACTAAGCTGCTATATCATTGTTGCTTCTTTTCTAAGGGGGTTTAGATTTGATTGTATCATCATGTGCAGTATACAAGGAGGTAATCTGTAAGTATACATGAAGAATTTCCTTAAAGGGTAACTACTGTTTTTTTCCTGGATTCCTATGTTTTTCCTAAGTCAGACACTTAAAAAAGTAATTGTGTGCACATCCCACCTTCTGGCAGGTGCAGGACAATGAGAAATACTAAATACTTAAATGTAATGTCCGCAACACTGCTTTAAGCTCCCATGTTAAATACAATATTCTCTTTTGAGATGTATAAGTCTGTTAAAACCTGTATGAAAGTGTTCTATTAATTGAGTCATGAGTGGGGCTATTAGGCTTTCTAGACCTACTCAAACTTATTGCAGTCACATGGTGGGTCAGCTGATTGTAAGGCCTACATATATCCCTTCATCAAATGTGTCCACCATTTGCCTGAAGAAGACCCAGCAGGGTCGAAATGTTGCCTTTTTATTAAATATGGGAGCTTAAAGCAGTGTTGCGGACATTACATTTTTTTTCACTTAAGTCAGACACTTAGAATATTAATCTGAGCCTTTCAGTGGCAAAACGAGCACTTCTGTGAAGGTAAATACAAGCTGCACAATTGCCCTATTAACTTACGTTGTAGCTTGTTTCGCCGCTGCCGACTGCAGCGATCTTGCCTAATGCTGGACCAATTTCAAAGATTGTTGTTCCCATCAGTCACTTAGACACAAAAACATAGGAAAATAGGGTCCAGGTTGAAAAAAACGGTAGTTACTCTTTAAGCATAAATTGAAATAGGATCTGCACATACAGGGTTTCTACAGGTTTCAACAAGTTAAATTTAAGATGTTTTAAGACCTTTTTAAAGTGCCCATATTGTGAAAAAAACACTTTGTCCGGGATTTGGGGTGTTCTTTTGTGTCTCTGGTGCTTACACACGCATACAAACTGTAAAAAATCCATCCATGCTGTTCTGAGTGAGATACGGTTTCTGAATGTGTCCTGCCTTCAGTCTCTGGGTGAGCTGTTCAAAACCGGCACGGCTTGTGACGTCACAAGCCGAAAAGAGCTGGCTAACCGCAACCATTAGCTCGTAGCGTTAGCATGTTAACGCTAACGCTAGCATGCTACCTCGTTCTCAATAGCAAAGCACTGCTACAACACACACAAGTTTACCATAATCTACAAAAGAACTACTTCCATGTGCGCCCTCATTTAGAAGTCTCCCAGCTAATCCTGCCTTGTAACTGACCGAAGTTGGAGAAACAGCCTTTCTTTTACTGTCTATGGAGCTAGCTAGCTGACATGATCTACATCTGAGCTACTGCGCATGTATGAGTGCAATCAAAGATAGTACAGAAGAAGAAGAAGAAAAGAGGTCTCACTCTGTAGCTAAAACAGAGACCAGCTGAAAAGAGGATCTGCAGCAGTAAGAGAGAGCTGTGCAGTACAACAAAAATATGGTGACTTTTGAAAATTAAACCATGTAAACCTATTCTGGTACAACCTTAAAATACAATTATGAACCTGAAAATGTGCATAATATGGGCTCTTTAAGACTATTAAGAAATACATTTAAGACCTATATCACAACATCAACATTTGTTGATTAGATGTCAGAGTCCGGAAACTTCGTCTGAAACCATTCTAAGGACTAGGACTGGTGTCTAGATTGGCTGCAATAGCAGTTGCATGTTGGTCTCATTTGTAGTCGTAATACAGCGAATTATATTTGGACTAGCGAAAGAAAGAACTACAACACCACAGAATAAAAATAAAAAAACATTGTAAACTGCAGGAACATTTCAATGAGCATTAGAGGTAGTGTTACATTGACGTAGGAAAATAAAGACCTGTTTAAAATTATTGAAGACCTACAACACGATACTTTTTAAGACCCCGCGGAAACCCTGAGTTAACATTTACCCTTCTGTGGTAAACAGAAAAAAAAATCCATCTCTAAAAATAGCTTATCGTTGCAGTTTTTAAAAGCCAAAAATGTCAAGAAGGAAGAAAAAAACAGCTTTGGTTTCAGCCTCAGATAAAACACGAAAGCATGAAAATCCCCAAAAGTGGAGATGTGAGGATTTTTTTCCCCAAGCTGACTGTAGCACTAAAAGGCTACTCGCTTCCCAGAGAGTAGCTACCATTAGCCTCAATGTCGATCCAGGGTTAGGAAACCTTTTAACATTCCTAAGTGTCGTCTCAGAAGCATTGTGCATCAGCATGCGAGAGAGGCCGTCCACAGCCCGAGTCATTTATATTTCACTACAGGACCCCTTGATCCACAGAATAAGCTGGCCAAACAAAACAATCACTTTTATAATTGGAGGACAGATGTCTTTTTTTCCATCAGGGAGCTGCAATTAATCTTGGAAATATGCTGGATAACTTGCGAGCTGAAAATAGAAAGTGCATGCCCTTTCTCCCTTATTTTTCAAATGTGGTTGTGAAGACCATTTGCATGTGCAGCCTACAGTGGAGAGCAATGAACTGATGACCGCATTTACCAGAAATGCCGCGCTAATACAGACTTAATGTGTAAATATGCTACACTGTGATATGAGCAACTTAAAAGTGTGATATACACATTCACAGACAATTCACTCAGTCGCTATATTAAAAGTTAAGAGTTAAGGCTTTCTGTATCATGACCACTTTTCACCTTATTTTCACCAAATTCACTTAACACACTGTTTAGCATGTAGATCACCCCCTCTGCCTCCAACACCAGCAGCAACTTTATTATCTCCCCTCTTCCTTGTCACATGCTACAGTATTTCCTATATGCTCTTCACTTTTTTTCAGTCGATAACTAATTACTGTGACCAAAAATTAATTAGGGTCTAGTCCAAAGAATACGGGCGTGCATTGCCAAATTAATTCCTGAGATGGAGGTGGAGAGAGGAGGATTAATATTCTGCGTGAGGGTTCGTTTGTAGCCTTAGGTTTTAATGAAAGATGATGAAGTGAAATGTAAATATCAAACACATGAAACCTGGTGATTGACTTAGCTTGGCTACATTTACATGCTTTTGTTGAAAAGAAAGGATACAATAATTTAACAAAGTTAATTCTTGTACAGCTAATTTAAGAATTTAAGACCTGTGTGCTTTCGTTACTAGTAATACCCAGTGTTGGGTGGTAGTAATGGGATTACTTTTTTCAGTAACAAGTAAGGTATTAGAATTAAAAAATATAGCAAAATCGTCTCCTTCCTGGAAGGCACTAGGATTAGGCAATGGTTATGGTTATGGTTAGGGTTAGGGTTAAGGTTAAGGTTAAGGTTAGGGTTAGGGTTAAGGTTAGGGTTAGGTACCTTGAAGTCAACGGTCGCAGCGCTGCCTGGAAGGAGACGTTGGAGGCTTAAAACACCATCGAGCCTGTTCTGTGGACAGACTGCTGCGGGACATGTTAGCTTGGTCAACATATACCATACCAAAACGACAGAATAGGTTGATTTCCAATGACTCCCAAAACGACATATATGAGTGTTTTATTTATCGCCGTGATACGGCCGCACGGTGGGCATTTAGAATATGTGACCGCAACACATGAACATGATGAGAGTTTTTATCACGTGACAGTTCTATTTAAGGTTACGGTCACACTTTTAAAAACGCAGTTAAAGCTATAGTACCTAGTTTCTGTCGCCCCCATGAGGAATTCTAAGTAAAGACAACAAAACTGTCGGCGCGTCCACATGATACAAGCCTTCCGTGATCGCGCACCACCCCCACCCCTCCTCCAAGCAGTTGCTAGTGGCCATAGAGGACACGGAGTATTAAAAAAACATGATGGACTCTTCAGAAGAGGTAATATCAAAAAGTTACGCACTAAAGCTTTAACGTTGTGAAACAAAAATACTTAGTTTGGGTTAGTCAAAAATCAGGGATTGGCTTAAAATGAGTCACGTAAAACTACTAAAATGAGGATGTAACGTTACGTCACGGACTAAGGTCCATAAAACTTAATTTTGAAAAATTCACAGTTGACTTTTGGTTTCACACAGAAATGGAACTCCATTAGCTGTTCATGGTCAGTAAATACTTTCTAACTGTTGGCTGAATGCCTAATACAAGGGGTTGTTTTCTATTTCTATATGCAAATAAATACAGAATATGTAATGTGTGTTTGTGTGTGTGTGTGTGTGTGTGTGTGTGTGTGTGTGTGTGTGTGTGTGTGTGGAGGGTTTGGAGTTGACTGAGCTGGGTAACAAAGTAAAGTAAAGTAACAAGTTTAATTTTCTAGTTTTTTTCAATAAGTGATATGTAATAAGTTGTTGATTTATTTAGAAATGTTTAACAGCTCTACAGCCATGCTAGTGTACACGTCGGGGCTTTGAGCTAAATGCTAACATCAGCATAGCCACATGCTCACAAGGACAATATAGCAGGTATACTGTTCACCACATTCAACATTTTAGTTTAATGCGTTAGCATGCTAACATTTGCTAATTGTTTGGAATGGAGCTAGAGAAAACGTCGAGGGATAAGCAAAGTAATTACAGTTGATGGGAACCATAAATGTCTGTACACAGTTTAGTGGCAATTCATCAGGCCTACATGTTGTAGTAGAAAGTGTAGAATATATTTTTTTAGGATTGGTTCACAGGAGCTTGAGCATCACCATGGTACATCGGTAAGAACGTAGGAGGGACAACCCATGTTTCCGTTTGAGTAAGGTGACCAGATTTCTGAGACAAACTCTGGGGACATTTTCAGCTCAGAAGCGTAAATACCTCCAAAACAGGTTATTTTTTTAATCTTTCTTCTTTTTTATCTACACTGCCCCAGGGGGGTCACTAGACCTAAAGCTGCACTGGGGCACAAGCCCCCTGGGAGGGGGTCCATGGGCATGCTCCCCTGTAAGAAAATTTTGTGTATTTTAATGTTTAAATGCATCAATCTGGTGCACTTTGAAAAGAAATTCAGAGGTTAGAATTGATTATTCATACATCTATGGATGGGAATATTTGTGCTGTAGCCTGAGCTATTTTGTACTTCAGAATTTTAACCATGCACACACAGGTGGAATAGTTTTTTCTTCATATTTTTGCATTAATGTCACTAGGAAGCATACCAGTAGAAATATATATTTATATTTGTAAGTGGGATGTATATAAGTAAGTGGGATTGTCTGGAATCTGGCAATATAATAACCATTATGGTGGGATACACTAGCTAAGCAATTTACAAAAAATATCTGTGCTGACATAGTTTACATGAGAATACATTATAAAGTTGTAGACCATGTAGAAATTTTGTTGCAATTTCAAAACCGGATTACTCAGGGACCGCTTGTTGTACCGATGCATGTGTTGAGTGAAGAGTTTGTGAGATATTTCACAGAGAGTAATGGTGTGCAGAGATTTATGCAGAATGCAAATATGATAACATTTCATGTAAGTTCAATGTTAATTTTCTTGCAATTTGTCACAGCAATGGGGTTAACACTTTTGCATGCGCTATATCCGTGTCACATTCTCATTAGGGGGTGAGCCTTACAAGTATGAAGTAGCAACAGGGGTGATCCTAGAATCACCCCTGTTGCTACTTCATACTTGTAAGCCACTATACCTCAGAGGGAAATGTTGTAATGTTTACTGCACTACATTTATCTGACAGCTTTTGCTTTATTGCTTCACGCTGGGCTTGTTTCTGCAACAGCTCATTGAGTATCGGATACAATTAAAACTATTGAGGAAATATTTTCCTTTGACATTGGTCCAGTATTAAACGAGATCGCTGCAGTCGGCAACGGTGAAACAAGCTACAATGTAAGTTAATAGGACGTCAATTGTACAGCTTGTTTTTACGTTCATAAAAGTGCTCGTTTTGCCACTGACAGACTCAGATTAATATTCTAAGTGTCTGACAACATTATGGAAAGGATTTCTAAGGAGGTCGACCTTTCTGTTAAAGAGTAAGATCCTTTTTTTAAAACATAAAAAGTCTGCGAAATTGCGTTCGCTGAACCCAGCAGACTCCACGTAAATAAACAGTAATATTAGCATCGTAAAATGGGCATTCTAAAACATCTCTGAGCTCTGAGGCTTGCTCTGGCTGTCTTGAGCCTGTGCGTGTAGGGTGCACGACTATTTCATTCCAATTTCGGGTCTGTCAGTCACAGTGAAAACCGGGGACATTTCCGGGGACAGCTCCAGCCGGGGACAGGTCACCAAAACCGGGGACGTCTGGTCACCCTACGTTTGAGCCACTTATTGTCACTTTGCACACATTTAGAGCAATGGCAGATGATAGTTGTTTTTCTTAATCGCGGTCAACCATAGGTTTGTCTCTAAATTGCAGGGACAGAGGGCCCTCACGTGCTGCTTCATATTGCTGCCAGCCAGATCAAAGGAAATGGGTGGGACTTATAGAGTAGACCATGATTAGGAGTGAGTCAAGTCAGCTGAGAATGGACCATTGATTAGGAGTGAGTGAAGTCTGGGGCACGTTCAATCTCAAAACGGTGTGCACCGTTTTACTACGGTTTCCGTGTTGAACGACATGGTTTCCTCGGAACGGTGGGAAACGGTGTGCAATGGCTTTGAGATATGTTTTCTCTCATTTGGTGGGTGTTTCTCTTGGTTATTGACTGTGTCACAGGTGATACCCAATCAGCAGAGACACGTATGTAAACCCATGGGAATTAAAAACGTGTTGCTACGTTTTGTTAGGGCTGAATGTGGCCCAGGTGAGTATGGGAGGATCCATGCCGTGGAAGTGGGCCGAGGGTCACTGAATAGTATGGCTCTATTCTACATGTTGTGATTTTTTTACTGGAAAAATTCAAACTGGTGGTGCAAGAAGAAAGGTCATGGGTCATTAGGATTCAATCGTTCCCATAGTTCTTGATATTTTTCAGTCTGGAGCAAAGTGGTGGTCCAATATATATCGGGAGTACAGACTCATTAAGGCTCCGTGGAAAAATGCTATATATATATATATATATATATATATATATATATATATATATATATATATATATATATATATAGCATTTCTAGATGAAGTGGACAGATCTGGTCTTAAAAGCAAAAAGTAATAGAGCTTGTGTGCTATGACCTCGTCTTCTCCTACAATAATTGCAATTTGAGCAAAGCGGGATGCGTTACAGTAAGTTTGAAGTGAAAATATTCACAAAGTGTGAAATTAAAACACATCTTGTCATGAGGCTGTCGCCATCTCTCTGCTTGCTTTCTTCCTTCTTCTCTCTGCCAGGCATAACACACAGTCAGGAGGCAGTTGTCATGGTGATTAATGCAAATTCACACTGTTAACCTGTAGACGAGAGAAGAGCCTTGACTTCAACTAACTAAGTGTCTCTGCTCACCACCTATATAATCGCAGTAGAAATTGAAAATCATACATTATAACATCTGAAGCTTGACATCTCGCTTCAGATGTTATAAATGAAATCCCTGCACTTCAGATTGTGGATTGGCTGCGTGGTTTTAGGGAAACACTTTGTATATGGAGAGTCAGACAGTGGGCTGGAAAACAGAGCCTTGCAGATGTGACAAATGCAGTTATTTCTGGTCAACGCACCAACGCTGCCACGAAGCAACATAGCAACAAGTTGTTTCGAATGACAGCCAATGCCATTATAGTAACAACTGGGATCATTAGCGTACATAAACCGAGCAAAGCATTGCATCTATACTGTAGTTGTGAAGGCAATGTGACCTACCAAGAATGCCTTAATGAGAGTGGGAAAGGCCAGGGACAAAAACATCATTACACCAGGGACCATTATATGGGAATGTGCACTCGCCTGTCCTCACCTCTTCTTGACCGCTCGACCCCTGGCTCCAGAGGCTAACAGTGTATTTTGGTCCATCCTCCTGAGTACACTGCCGCTGTCTGCCGGACTGACACAAGCCAGAGACTCAGATAGTGAATCTAATTACAGAGACAATTATGATGGTGACCCAGTTCGACCCGGATTTGTATTCAAATGGACTCATTTACCTTGAGCTTTGGAGCTACATCTTCTGAGGACTGAGTGTGAACCCAGAGCCTCTTCTGTCTCTGTCTCTAATACAGTCTCTTTATTACATACCCACACACTGCGCACAATTATTACTGACGCACATGCTTATTTGTCAGCTGAATGCATCATGGTTTTCCTTTTTTTCATTTCATAATTCAAACTGATCCATAGAATCTAACCAGGTCTCCATTAGTGCTGGGTGATAATTTAATATTAGAGTTTATTAACTGTCAGCAGAATCATATTGTGATGGTTATGGTCTTATTATGTTAACATTATACATTTCTGTTGTTCAAATCAATGATTCAGAGCAAGCTGTAACTACCGACTAACAAGATTACTTATTGAAATAAGTTGTTTAACCAGGCATTCATACAAAAAGCGGCATTGGTGGGGGGGGCGTGTCGTTTCACATGGCACAGCAGATAATACCATGATATAATTATTTCTTGCATCCCAACAATTGCAGGTAAGCGCGCAAAATACACTGAAATAGTAATCTTCCAGAAATGTGTGCTCGCACAAATGTGATTGGCCAGCACCTTGCCAGCTGACAATGCATTGTATTGTGAAAAACGTTGAGCCAGGTTAACCTCTTTAGCATTTTTCCACAGAGCCTTAATGAGTCTGTACTCCTGATGTACTAATGTAGTGGCCCAAAATGAATGAGCGTTAGCTGTGTTTTTTATACACATACTATCAATTTTAGAAATATCCTTAATTATCATCAAAGGATTTCAACCATCACCCAGCTCTACTCCATTCACAATTTGTTTCGATAAAATGAAGGATCAAGTTTTAATTATGTAAGAAAATTCTCTTACTTCCTAAGTTGAATGAACCCATTGGGCCCATTTAAAAAAATAAATTGACCATATGAAAATTACAATGTCACAAATCTAAAAACAGAGTTGCTTCTCTTAGCAAAGTTGACGTTTTGGACAGTGTCGAAATAGTCTTTTGGAGAATATGCTACCTTAAAAATCCACTGTGCATACTGTAAATAATAAAAATTAGCTAACGGACGATGAAGTATGGTTGATTTATGAATATAGATACCAAGAAATTATTGTTTTACTCATTCATGATGCTGATGTGAACCTACTTACTGATGCAAAATATGCCTCTTCAACTACACTCAACAAGGTTTACCCCAACCAATGAGAGAAATATTTTGTATTACTCAAACTAATCCTCTCACTGGGAATTTGTAGTTATGAAGTCACCCTTTGCTACTTTTCATAGCGCACAGATGTGTTTGCTGGTTCACTGCAAGTTCTGTGACAGGGTCATACTCAGTGACATCAGCTGCCGGAGGTCCCCCCCCTCTCCTCCTGGCGCCCCGCTGGCTTCTACAATGTCTCACCCACAAATCTCTGGCGGAGCTGTTGCTTCTTTTTGGGGTGAGTCGGGCTCTCTCTGAGGATTGCATCTCAGTTTTCAAAAGAACTGAAGCTCTTACAGTTTCAGTTGGAAAATAAAATCTGTGCTTGAAGACCAAAAGAGCTGCAGCTCTTCATACATATTTCTGCGGCTTAAACACGAAAACAAAACAGAAGAAAAATAACAACTAATCTGGCCCACTTTGTTGTGGGCAATGTTCTTAGATCCTCTCTCATTTCTTCTGCTAATTGAAACATGCTAATTAGGTGTAGAATCTAATTTACTATGGGGCTTCGTTTAAGGAAATATGTATTATTCAAGGGGCAATCCAAGGAAGAGGAGGAGGAGGAGGAGGAGGAGGAGGAGTAATATTAGGATAGCAGGATACCAGTTCTACTGATGATACTCGTGTTTTGGATGTTTACAGTGAGAATTGAAATGGGACTGGCAATGTAGGAGAGGCAGATAGCATCGATGATGATGATGGGGGTGGTGATGATGGTGATTATGGTACCGTGGTGGAGACTGCGGTTGCAGTTCTGGCAAGCCAGGAACATAAAGGAATAAAGGAGGGTCACTGACCTCTGATTTCAGTCCTATTTCCCCTACAAGCCACGTCCTAATAGACTCCATTAGGAGAGGGAGAGAGAGGGAGAGAAATCCCTGACTCTGGAGCTTTCAGAGTAAAGTCTGCATATGTGATGACTTGCAGTCTGGCTGGCTGAATGAAGCAGGCTCAGAGTCTGATAACCTCCTCTTTCCTTATTATTTCCCCTCATTTAACTCACTGTGTGCCTCCATCACAGTCCATTTTCCTGTGTGTGTGTGTGTGTGTGTGTGAGTGTAGGAGACCCAGGCGAGGACATCTTTCACTCATGCAGCACGTCTGTTATTTCACAGCAATTTTGGATAATGATTTATTTTACTATCCACAATTGGAAGGCCTTTATGCTTGAAAGGGAATGATAAAACAGTAATCCCTTTGCAATTATGTAGCGAGAGATAGTCACGTTCATTGAGATTCACTGATACAGGACAGCTCATTCTTCTTCGGTGTTACCAGCTCAGTATATCACATAAAAAAGTACTTATTTAAAAATCCACTGTGCATACTGTAAATACTTGAACTATTTCTCTGGTTGTGTAAAGAATAATGCCTGCGTTGGGATTGGTACCAAACAAGAATGGGATCACTTACACTGTAAGACTTGCAGCCTCTATCATTTCGGTTGATGTTAGATGGTGCATTTTCCTGACAAATTTGCATTTAATCAAATTAGCACAAGCCTTTGCAGCCCTTTGGAGGCCGGGGACCCAGACTGGAGCGATTGCCTGGCCGTTAATTCCACCTTGCTGTCAGCGGTGAAAGGAGTACTCAGATCTTTTACGTAAGTAAAAATAGCAATACCACAATTTGAAAATATTCTTATGAATAAAGCTCTCCTGCATCAGGCTGTTCTCATGAGCCATTTGGGTAAAACACAAGACTTTGTCCCAGGAAATGCGTGTCTGTGTCCTGGGAATGTTTTAATCCAAACCACAATCTTTTTTTCTACTCTAACCCTAACCCTAACTAGTCATTTTGGTGCCTATACCCAGTGTTGGGGAGTAACGGAATACATGTACCGGCGTTATGTATTCAGAATACAAATTATGAGTAACTGTATTCCGTTACAGTTACATTTTAAATAGTTGTTATTTAGAATACAGTTACATTGTTGAAATCAATGGATTATATGACGATACATCTCTGTTTCACGAGTTTATTCACTCTCGCAACTCCATGCATTTCCCAGAAGCCCCAATATGAAAACGAAAAAGTGAGCTATTTGCGTGATCACTGATAGAGGTAGAGATGGAGCCGGAACCGGCACAACAGAGCCAGGGCAGGAATGTGTTTCTATCTTGGAAATTCAAACAGCATCTCACATTAAAGAAAGAGAAGGGAGAACGAAATATAACTGTACAGTGCAACCTCTGCTTGCCAGCAACCAACTTCCTTTCAGCGTCCAAATTCCTCCACCTCCAAGCTGAAGAAGCATCTTAAAGTAATTTTTTTTTTTTAATTAGCCAAGGGTAGTCGTCTGCTGTAGTTTTACTGGTCACGCTATTTTGTAGTTGACGTGCGACTTTACATTCTCCTACGTGCTGATTTACTAGCCCCAGAGCCGTTGAAAGACTAGCCCCGTTTGACATGTTAGCTAACGTTAGCTAAAATTAGCTCGTGGTAGCTTAGACTGTGGTTAGATTTTTGTAGTATGCAGTTCGGGACTACAAATACAACAATCTATCTGCTTGTTTAGGTACACATTCAGCCAGTTGGAACAGAAGAACACACCAGAATAGGCCTGTTTAGTAAGCTGTATGTGATGGCCGCATTCCTACACTTATAAAATGCAATTCAATGTGGAAGTAATCCAAGTATTCAGAATACAGATTGAGTAACGTATGCGATAAATAGCCCCTAACTCAAGGCTGAAGACCTTTCTTTTTGATGCTACCTTTCTTTAAATAATTTTCGTATTTTATTCTCGTATTTTATCTGTTTTCATATTTTTAATTGTTACTGAAGTTACGTTGTTGAAAATTGGAACTGTATGACAATCTATGTAAGCATATAATGAGAATTATAACAGCAAGGATTGCAGGTGGATTAAGTGTATAGAGCAACGGCTTATACATTGTCCCACACTAGTGTCCTATAATATCATATTTGATCTGTTTTTATATTTTTTTTTTTATTGTTTTCAACTGCTCTTTAATATTATGTAAAGCACTTTGAATAGCCCTGTTGCTGAAATGTGCTAAACAACTAAGGCTGCATCTCATTTCTCTATCTTACCCCTACCTCTTACCCCTACTCCTTAGTTTTGCGCGCTCCCGTGAGAGTAAGTGCTGTCCCAATACTCATTTTGGTCGAGGGGTAGGGCTAAGGGGAAGGGCTATATACCCCTTAACGCCAAGTAAGAATGCAAGCTTACTTGAACAGCAAGGGACCCAGATTCATTGCGCAACAAGGAACATGGCAGTCGGGAATCACCCGGAAATGGCAAGCGGGATGAGCGTGACTAAGCCTCTCAAAATCTAACGAAAATCTTTTAAACTGACCTTTGTTGATCTGAAATGAAGACAGATTCAGCAACTGCATGGCCTATTTCTCGCTTAAAATGTTTTCAGAAACACGTTCCGGTGAACTATTTTAGTACAATATGAGATCGTAATCTGAATGAGTCGCCATTAATGGCCAGTTGAAAAATCCAAAATCCAGAAGCAGCAGCCAGACCCACGTGACGCGTTCGTCCAATCAGCTGCCGGTTTTCATTTTTTGGGCGACAATACAGATTAGCTCCGCCTGCTGTTATGGAGACGTATTACGTCTCGTCGCTTTGGTGTGTTCCGAGGCACTTTTTTGACCAACTCGGGGAGACTGATCAGTCCAACTGCCTTTTCTGCCAACGGTCGGCCCGGTGTGTAGCTGCCTTTAGGTAGTTTAGTCCAGCTGTTCCCAACCTAGGGGTCAAGTCTCCCCTGAAGTGAGACTGAATTACATGCATGCATCTTTTCCTGTGAATAGCTTGTTGTTAGGTAGGCAATCGGAATAAAAACTACTATACTGAATGTAAATACATTTAATGGCTATTACTGAATGCCAACCATAATAAAATGCAGATTTGACTTAATTAAAAACCTTAACGAGTAAAACGTTAAGTAAAAGTACAAAAGTAGAGCAAAATGTACTTCTAGTATCAAAAGTAAAAGAACTGGTGACTTACGTTATTATATATGACATTATTAGATTAATACTGATGCAAATTTGCATTTTACTGTTGGTCGAGCTGTAGGTAGTTTCAACTACTTACACAGTTCAGTAGATTAGTCCAGTTGTTCTCAACCTGGGGGTCGGGCCCCTCCAAAGGGTCACCAGATAAATCTGAAAGCTTGTGAGATGATTAATGGGAGGAGGAAAGAAAAAATTCTGCTACACCAATCTGTATTCATTTTTATGACTTTTTTTTCTAACCGTTGCTATTTCTGAAATAGTTAAAAAATGCTCTTTGGTTCCCAAACAGTTATTTTAATGAGACCATGAATGTTTAAAGGGGAAATCACTCTTTGGGACAATGCATAGTAATTTATGAGCTTATCATACTTTTTTTTTTTTTTTTTGTCTTTAATGTAAAATCTTCAGAGTGACTTGAAAAATAATTATAGCTGTTAAATAGATTTAGTGGCGTAGAAGTATAAAGTAGCATAAAATCCAAGTAAACGGACTGCATTGATATAATGCCTTTCTAGACAATTTGCAGACTTTGCAATGTACTCATTCACACAGTGGTGGAGCCGCCATGCAAGGCACACTGGCCTGGGGGATCAAACACCCAAACCTGTGATTAGAGGAGAACCTGCTCTACCCCCTGAGCCACAGCCAGCCACAAGAACAGTACATGCACCTCTAAACTACTGCATGAATCAAGTAAATGTATTTAGTTTCTTTCCACCACTGGTTAGCCATAAACCTTTTCAAACCGTGGCATTGCCATGGGACAAACCCCCTAGATCTTATGCCCTCCCCTGAGACATTAAGATAAGATGTGGGACATCTAAACGTGATGAATTGTTTCCCATAATCCTTTGGGTTTTAGACTGTGTTACAATATCAATGTGGGAAAGCATATGGAGGATTTGCAGTCTGGACACATCAAAGCAAATATGTGCTCTGAGTGCCACATTTAGGAGAAACTTTATCCATGATGGTCCACTTCACAAGAGGATGTTCCACTTATATCGCGAGGATGTGAGTCAGCTGCATGGAAATTAAACGCAACATGTGTCTGACTCCTTTAAGAGGTTAGACACAAGAATCTGAGACTCCAGATTTTTTTTCTTTTCTTCCACGTGCAGGTCAAGTGAGTAGTTTGGACTCAGAACTTTTCTTTGCTGGTTGTTTTGCTCTTAAGCAATGCATTATGCATCATAGGTAGATTTGAAGTTGAAAAATCAAGTGGGGCAGCAGTTTGGAGAGATCAAGGAGCTGCCGCATTTGAGGCAAAAACAACACTCTTCGCCACTCCAAAGCTGGGAGGTTCTCCCATGCGAGCCTAATTACCAACTGCAGGCAAAGCTGCATTTCTAAACCACAGGGCTTTTACTGGAAATCAGGAGGAGCTAATAAGTTGCCTGCCCATTCTAGGTCATCACCATAAACAGGGGAGCAGAGAAGAATTTTTCTTTCTTTTTTTTTAAATCTTATTTTCTTGTTAGTTTGTGACTTAAACTCGGCTCTTTGGTTTATCCACTGCTGTTTTGTATCATTATCTGTGTCAAGTAGAGTAATTATCTAACAAATGTATAAAAGCTGCTCTCTAATTAAATGCCATGGGCTGTAAGAGATGGAGATAAATTATTTATACTGCTTTGATGAGAGCTAGCTAGCTCCAAGGAGTGAGCAGTCAGTCGCTTTTAGAACTGAAAACCACTGCAGTGAGATGTTACAGAAACTTTTCTAGGGGGTGTTAGGGTAAAAAAACAACAACTGAGTGTTTACCACTGGGAGCGAGCGTGCGTCAGGTTTCTGTGTTTAGCAATCAGTTTCTGCAAAGACATAATTTGCTCGTCGGAGAAAGATATTTCCATGCTGGTATTTACAAGTTAGGAAGAGGTGAGGCCACTTAGAGCTTCTAGTAGGTGACTGTTTAACAAAGAATGTACAGTATATTGCGCAAAGTAGAAAAACATTCCTCTTTTTAAGTGTATTTTTGAATTCTAAATGTCTGATACGTGCCCCTGCTCACACCCTGACCCTAATCGGATTGAGTCATGGGGCGGCTGTGGCTCAGGTGGTGGAGCGGTCGCCTACCAATCGGAAGGTTAGTGGTTTGATTCCTGGCCCTGCAGTCCCATGTCGAAGTGTCTTTGGGCAAGACACTGAACCCTGAATTGGACGTCAGTGTAAATGTACGGCAGCCACAGTGTGTGAATGGCTCCTGTACGATGTAAAAGTGCTTTGAGCAGTTGTTAAGACTAGAAAAGCGCTATATAAATACAGTCCATTAATACTTACTGTACATTCATCCTCAACAAGCTGCAACCTATCACAGGCACAAAAAAAAAAAAAAAAGAAGCTTTCACAATAATGAAGCATAACTGAGGAGAATCAACAAATGAGACAAAGGAAGCAAGTCAGATAAGAATTTCTTATTATTCCAATAAAAAATACATTCATACAGAAATATAACAATTTTGCAAAACAATTTCAAATAAAAATTTCATAAAGCATAAACATAACAATTTTACAAAAGTTTTTTTTTCTTCTTTTTATACAAAGATTCAGTTGAGAACAAAGAGTTGTGTGTGTGTGTGTCTGAAGAAGTTGGGGTAGTGGGATAAAGGCGATGATGAGAAGCGTAAAAGATGCGAGCAAACATGGGGCTTAATCAAGGCTCAATTACCACTTGAACAGTATTGGCTGCCTTTTTTTCCCCCCCCTCTTCACAGAATAGATGTTCCTCTCCTTTGCCCACAAAAGGCACTGCCAGCACTCCCAGATCTATCGCAGCAAGCAGTTTCAAGTTTGTACTCATCCTGTCTCTTTCACCCACTGATCTGAAATCCATAAGTCGTAGCACGCTGCGGTGCAACTTTCTGCAACATTGAGTTCCTACAGCGAGGTCGCTGATCTGGAGTGGGTGGCGTAGATCACTTATATCCTGAAACAGTAAGAACTCTGATCCCTATCATTACCATGGTCTCCACCTTTTGTTCAGTCCCCCTTCCACCTCCAATAAAAATCAAACACAGATCCACGTTTAAAAAAAAGGAGAATCTAACATGGGCTTTTTTGTTGTTGTTGTCAAACTTCCATAAGCACTATTAACACTTGATCTTTATCCCCTTCCCGAGAGCCCCCCCCCCCCCTCGCTCACTCCTGTGGTTTTCATAATACTTTTGCAGCAGGGGCTAAAACAACGCTCCCCAGACAGGTCAATAACCAACCTACACAGTCAGCAGTCTGTGACAGATTCCATGCCAACAAAGCCTTTAGCAATTCATTACTGAGAGGCAGTACAAGGCGAGGCCTGTCCGACTGCAGCCTGTTAATTACAATAAATCTTTAGCTTTTTCTTCAGTCCCACTTGCAGGGATGGAGGGACAGAAAAGGACGGGGGGGGGGAAGAGACGACATGGAGGAGACGATGGTGGGGAGGGATACGGCAAGAAAGGAGCAGCACTGAATGAACTGCACATAAAAAACCCCATTTGTATTCACCTAGTCCGCTTGTTTGGTACCTTTAGAGCTGTGTGTGTGTGAGATGGACTCGAGTACATACTACACAGTAGTTAACGTCTTTAATAAATGAATTTTAAGTGCTCTAAACATACAGCATTTGTCTTATTTACATGTTCGGATTTAATTAAACGGGATAGACTATCAACTAATCTGGTGCTCTGACTCAAAGACGACTGAGAAGGTGCTTTTCTGAACGTTCACATTTCAACGACGCAATTAAAACGTCAGAATAGACACGGACAACAGTCATTGAACACAAAAGGTGTGCGAGTTGATGTGTAATCGAGCCTTGATCAAGCTTGTCAAAAATCACCCATACAAACAAATGTGACTTCCCCCAAGGGAGCGAAAACGCACAGCTACCACCGGGCTGAGTCACTTGCATAAGGCACCATTAAGGTCAACAGTGCATTATTAGATAGAAAAGAAAGTACAAAAATCAAAATTACTCCTCAAGGCATAGGATGAATGAGAAAATGAGTAAGCAGTGGTGAAATCTCCAGCCGGAATGAAACGGATGAAGTAGTAAAAAATAAAAAAAGGAGGAAATCATCAAGGCTTTATGTACAATATCGTAACATTTAACCGTCCGCACTTTAGCTGCACTTTTATTGAAACTATTTGCAGTCCTGATTACAGTTGAAACATGAAATGAACAAACCCTAGAACCATGCAACACCTGTCTATGATACTGAAGTTATAGTATAGTTGTGTTATATCTCTAAGCACACAGCTTATACAATTGGACTACAAATCAACTTTGTAGCTTGTAAAAAAATAATAAACCAGGCTACATAACACATTGCACATTTAGTAGCTGCACCAAAAACACCAAAAAAAGCTCCTGTCATACAGTGACCAGGAGGGGAGGGGGGGGAGGGGGTCTTGGTCCCTGGGACATTGACCAAAATGGGGGCACGTCCACCTTAAGTCAAACCCAAGGCCTCAAAAGAAGAAGAAGCCCCCCCCCCCCCCCAACCGCTCCCACAGTCTGGGTGCCAGACAGACAGGCAGGAACTTCCATCCTACCCCATCCTCATACTGCCACCGGGGAAACACAAATGGAATGTTTCCCCTCCCAGAAACCCATTCAGTCCACAGCAACATTGGTACCAGCCCCGAACCATCCATCAATCCATCTCTTCTCCCAAGAAGAAAAAAGAGATCTCTTCTTCTCTCTTTCCAGGGGGCCGGTCAGCCAATCTCAGACATTCACAGTGCACACATGCTTACCTCAGACAGTTTTTGTAAAGTACCAGTGTATCTGCTGTCCGGGAGATGTCCCCCCCCCGCCTCTCCAAAACATCATGCACCATACATACAAATCATTCAGCCTTTTTGTTTGTGTGTCCTTTAATCTTTTTTTTTTTTTTTTTGCTGTCTTTTTTTGTGTATGTGTTGTAAGTCCATCTCAATCAGAAAAAACAAAAAGTCTTCCCAATCCATTTTCCTTTTCGTTGCAACAGACAACCTTCAGAGCGCCTTTCTCCAAAGAGAGGTCCCGGAGGCACTGGGTTTCAGTATGGTGCAAAACGGCATGCTTTGGCTGGAACACACTCCCGCCACTCTGCTCTGGGACAGTTCAACCAAGAGATTGGTCGGGAGACGGCATTTGCTTTTTTAATTTCGCTTTTCAAACTTTCCTCTTCTCTGCGTTGCTTGGTTGAAGCTTGCCCTGCCCTAGACGTGCCTCTTCATGTGAAGAGCCAGATGGTCAGACCTGGAGAAACATCTGGGACAGAGGGGAGAAGAGAAGGAAGTCAGTCACAATGCAAAGATGGACCGCTGGTCAATGACCTCCTGATTAGAGCTGCAAAGAGTCATCGACTGAATGAATCGAAGTTGTCAACTATTAAATTCATCGACCAACTATTTTCATAATCGATTAATCCGTTTGAGTCATTTCTTATGAAAGAAAATGGAAAATTCTTTGATTCCAGCATTCTTGAATGTGAATATGTTCTAGTTCCTTCTCTCCTCTGGGACAGTAAATTGAATATCTTTGAGTTGTGGACACAACAAGACATTTGAGGACGTCATCTTGGGCATTAGGAAACAATGAGCAACATTTTTCACCATTTTATAGACCTAACATCTAATCGATTAAACAAGAAAAAAAAAAAAAAGAAAATAGACAAGATTATTCGACAATGAAAATAATCATTAATTGCAGCCCTAGTCCTGATTCATCTTTGGTAGAACTGACTGATACTGGATTTTCGAGGCTGATACTGATGCTCATTTTTTTTTTAGCTATCAGCGTTTTCCATCTTTAAAGACATGCATCATTATCTGGATGACAAGGCACATAGATCACATCAACAGTAATGCACGTCATGAGTGCATGCCTCGGATCTGTGTGAAAAAGGGTTGGGGGGGGGCCGAGCCCGGTGACGTTACTTGCAGATGAATGGTGTGTGTCTTACCTGTCACAGTGACTGCATTTAAATGGCTTTGCCCCAGTGTGCTTCCTGAAGTGCCTGGTCAACTCGTCGCTTCGTGCAAAACGCCACTCGCAGCCCTCCCATGAACACCTGTAAGGCTTTTCACCTGCAGAACAAACAAGGCAAGGAGGGGATTAATTGAGCTCAAAGCACTAAAAAGGAATGTCTTCCTGCTCAGGCTGTGATTGGTGGGCTTTGATCTGTTGTTATTCAAATTGCGTCCAGATCAATCATCCCAGGGCCAGGCCAGATGACATAAGCGCTGACAAGCCACCCGAGACCCAAATTTCGCTGGACCTGTTGGATCACTAGCTGCGTTTTTACAACCTGAAACATGCTAAGAATGCTAAGAGCGATACTGTGCAGCCGGATGTGTGAAGTAAATGTGGAAAAAACAGGCCACATGTGCAATTTCACGCTGCTAATCAAAAATAAGAAGAAAAAAAAATGCTCAAATGACCATTCAAAGCCCTTCCAACTCTGTGCCCCCCAGGCTCCCCGCCCATTCACCCCTTTCCCATGGTGAAACTCAATCTGTTTTCAAGTCCTTTTATCTCCCATGTGCAACCCCTCCCCCCTGCTCCCTCCCTCTCTCTCGCCCGCCCACTCGCTGGCTCAGTCAGTCACATTCCAGATAGATTAGGTCACAGTTTAGGTATCCAGCCATGCAGAGCTAATACTCACAGCGCTCCAGCTGAGGGCATCATGCAATGTGGACCTTTAATTACATTACACAATGGATGGACAATGCCATTAAGGTGGAAGACTGAATTGAAAGCACTTCCGCCATTCACTCAATAAAAAGTGGGGTTTTTTCCCCCTGATTTTGCAGTAGAGAAGACCCTCATGTCGGTTCTCTGTAGTTTTCGATTACATCACAGATACAATCACACGTGGTCATGATATAGGCCAGCTCGGCACTGATAGGTGCTTGAGACTCACCTGTATGAGTGCGCTGGTGTGCTTTTAGGTGGGAGCTCTTCGTGTAAACCTTGCGACACCCGTTGAAGTTACACCTGTGTACTCGCCTCCTGCCGTCCGGAGACGCGTCCCCGCAGATGAGTCCCGTCTTTTCCGTGCTCTTTGCCACCCCGGCGCTCCTGATTTTAACCGGCAAGTGCAACTCGGCGTGTGTGGCGACCCAGCCATTAGTCACGCCGCCGGCCTCCAAATTGGCCTCCGGAGAGGATGGGGGAGTGCTTATGATGGAGGGGCTAAAAGGTCCAGAGCCAACCAAGACGGAGCCCAGAGGGTTGGAGGTAAAGCTGTGTATGGGCGAGAGCTCCTCAGAACTGTCTGAAGCTTCGCTGCTGGCGTCAGAATTCACACTGTTGGTGTCCAAGATTTGGCTGTCCTGATTGTCCTCCTCGTGGGCCAGGGGCAGCTTGGGGTCGGACTCGGCCTTGGCCTTGTCCCCGCAGGCCAAGATCAACTTACTCCAGAGGTCCTCCTGGCTGTCGAACTTGAGGTCGGCTGTGGAGACGTAAGGCTCGCTCTGGAGGTAGCGCTCCAACTCCAAGCATGTCTGGTCGGGTGAGAAGATACAGTAAGAATGAATGAATTATAACAGCAGCCCTAAAGAGAGGAGCTTCATTCATTCACACGCCAGCAAAATGCTGCTGTGTGGGAAATCCTTTTAAATGATGCATGGGCACATACCCCCAAAATGCCTCGTGTGGCGGATTATTTGTTAAGTGCTTACAGCAGTTAGCATTAACCAGGAAATTGGAGATATTACGCCACTTATCTTGATTGTACATATCAGGCTCATAGTTGTAACTATCACATTTAGCCATTACAGCTGTACAGATTAATCAATTGAAAGAAAATTAATAATTTCAGTCATTTTTCAAGCAAAAATGCAAATTATTTACAGGTTCCAGCTTCTCAAATACAAGGATCTGCTGCTTGTTTGTATTATATTTGATGTTACATGGAATATTTTGGGGTTTGGGACTGTTGCTGGATAAAACAATCAAATTAAGTGCATCATCTTTGGCTTGAATGATTCACAGAGACAATAGTCAGCATCATTATTTGATAATGAAAGTAAACATCTGCATTACCAGGATTCTAAATTCACTGATTGACTTGGCTGAACTCAAACTCCCTCACCTAAGCCAGCCTCATCCAAAACATCCCAGCATGCACCAGCCACATCAGCTTCATGTGACTCACTGGAGCTGTCACCCCCCTGAACTCCCAACTCTCCTCACCTGCCCATGACTAAAAACATGTACATGATAAAAGGGAAAGAAATGATGTAAGTAATGAAAGAGTTAAGTGCAGCTACAGAATGATGGGGCCTATTAAGTAGTGACATACAATGATTTAGGAACCACTTTTTCAAACTATTACGGCGCATACTGCTGCATAACTTGAGATTTGACTAAACCTGCACTGTCATTTCAGCAGATGACTCACTGATCAAATCTAAAGTGCTTTTAAGGAAGCTGCTCAACCCCCCCCCCACACACACACACACACACACACTTCCTCCACTTCCAACATGAGCCATTCAGATGCTTTTCCTCATGCAAACCTCTGACATGCAACCACATCCTTCCTCAGTGTCAGCCCCTTTGAGTCCCTCTTCCAGTCGCCTTCAGAGGCCATTTAAGTTGAAAAAAAAAAAAAAAAAAGCGAGGGGCCATGCATTAGAAGGTGCTCAGAGGCAGTAGGGGCTGACAAGGCAGATGTAGCTAGAATAAATATTTCCTCCAGGCCTCTGCAGCCTTGCACAATATTTTCCAGCTGTGCTGGTGCCTACTCATGCGAGCAGCGATTGAGCCATGGCTGACATTTGATAGTGTCATGTTGTGGAGGCCATTCAAATCCAAGCATGATGCAAATGGATGTTGTTGTTTTTAAAAAGGACAATACATGTTGTTGAGAAAAGGGCGAGGAGGATATTGTTACAGTCTTCATCATGGAGTTAAAACACTGTCACATTTAAAACGTCATAACGTAGGTTCTGAAACAATGTCAAAACAAACGGAATCATCTCATTAAATACAGAGCTGATCCTGAGCCAACGGGCTACATCCGACTTTGAAATAACTGACAGATTTGAAATTCTACTTCCTCCTACACCGGCTAGTGTTTGCTCTCGTGCGCTCAAACAAGTCATGCTCAGAAATATAGCAGAGCAGTAAAAAGCGCCAGCAGGCAGCAGCTTGCTGCCTGAGTTACTCTGTCCCCATTCATCTAACCCCATAACGAAACTCGAACATAAAAAAATAGCACGCCAGGTGAAAAGACGGGCACCGTCTAAGCACCGGGGCACCTGTGTTTACAACCGTTACGATGCCATTTCGAACTTCTGGCGCATTCAAGAACACCGCGGTGTAATCTATCAAAGCAAACGAAGCGTCTCAGTTCCGCTTTGCCACACAAGCGCAAAAACAGTGACTTCACCCAAACAGTTGATAGATTCATTCACCTGCTGCCAGTACTCCTCCAGTGACGGTAAGGCTGAGAAATAGCCCGTGTCGTGAACTATTTGAAGTTCTTGAAAGATGCTGCACATGGGTAGAACATCCATTTTTTTTTCCAGAGCTTGTTTCAAAAAAATAAAAAGCCTATTTAGCTGCAAGTTAAATCTGTTTGTCAAGTAAAAAAAAAAAAAATAATAATAATAATACACCCAGCGGAAGGAATAAGAGCGGGGTCCCCTGCGATGCAAGCGGAGTAGAGGCGCTTGTTTTCAGCAGCAGTAGCAGCCGAACGTCCGTCTGTCAGTCCCCCCCTTCTTCTTCTTCTCTCTCTCTCTCTCTCACACTCGCTTGCGTTCAAGGTGTTTGCAAACACTGCACCGGACTGGATGGGGAACAACTGCGCTCTGCAAACTTCCCTATTCAAACCTCGAAGCCCGCTCCCCCCCCCCCACTTTTCCTCACGGCAGGATTACGCCTGCAGGGTTTCAGCCAATCAGCGGCGAGCAGCGTAAGGGCTTGCAAATGATATCACAGTCGGCCAATCGTGGCCGGACTCTGACTTTATTTGGTTCCTTCTCCATTTTAATTGGCGCGTTTAACTCCCAGTGTCTCGCCGCTGATTGGCCGGTTATTTATAGGCATGTATATAACGGGTTGATGTGCTCTCTCTCCCTGTAGTCCTTTCTGTCGGCGACGTGTTTCGCCACAGACAGCGCATGTGAGCCGAAACAGTTGTATTTCACTTCAGTGGAAAACGTCTCTCTCTGTGCTGTGGTGGAGATGTATTCAGGTCCTTTACTTAAGTAAAAGTAGGTCTACTAATACCACACTGTAAAAAGACTCTGTTACAAGTAAAAGTCCTGCATTGGAAATGTTACTTAAGTAAAAGTAAGTATCATCAGGAAAATATAGGCCTACTTAAAGTGATAAAAATAAAAAAGTAAAATTAATAAATGCAGAAAAATCCTCACATTTTATAAACTGGAAGCTTCTATATTGTATTTTATAAACTATGTGTGTTTTATTAACTACATGTGTATTGCAAAAAATCTTAATCTGTAAAGTAACTAGTAATTTAATATGTCAGATTAATGTAGTGGAGTAATAAGTACGATATTTCCCTCTGAAAGGTAGTGGAGTAGAAGTAGACAGTGGCATGACAAGAAAAAACTCTTGTAAAGTACAAGTACCACACATTTGTAAGGTAGCCTACTTGAGTAAAGTACTTAGTCACATGTCACCACTGTGTGTGTGTGTGTGTGTGTGTGTGTGTGTGTGTGTGTGTGTGTGTGTGACTTTGTCACAAGTAGCACTTGCAACACTGCTGTTTAAGGAGATGGATTCACCAAGGCTGTAACTGTGGTGAAGTGTACGTGTTGACATCACAGCCACTAAGAGTGAACCCATGTCTTGGGACACAGTGACTAATGGATAGCAGGACACTATTGTGTTATCGGCGCATGTATGACTTTGGAGGAAACATGTGTCCTCACTTCTCCTCTCTGACTGTATTAAAATAGACTATAGACTTCTGCTTTATCGCTGACATGTACAAGATCAGAGTTGCACTCTGTCCTAGGCAGAGGGTACACAAGTGCAGCACGTCGTTCACTACAGAACAAGCTTTAACGTCTAATTTGCACTTAAAAGAGCGTGCGGCAGAATGAATATTCAAAGTAGGTCCCCAAAGTTAAAGAAACACTCTATTTCCAAAAAAAACAACAACATTTTAGACCAGAATAACCACTTATGGCATTTAGCAGCAATATTACCCAGCAAAGTCTACAAGTAGACATGAGCTGTAAGCAATACAATGACAAATTGATTCACTTGAGGGCTTTTTAGAGTTTTTCATACTTTAGAGCAAGAGATCACACATTTCTGATTGTTTACACTGTATTATTTCTGCATTCCTACAATATTTATATGCAGGCCTATTTTTGCTTTAACATAGAAAATGACATGGCTTGTAATCATTTAGTAGATCAGTTTGACATTACTTGTACTTCTTCTCAAGGCTGCACCCTAAAGACATACCTTTCTTTATTTTTTTTAAGTGTGGGCCTCGCAAACAAACTATTTACTCCACCGTCTTGATTTCTCATTACATAACTCCATCTCCCGAATTCTATTAATTGTTTATTTTGTAGAACAAGTAGACTGGGTTTTTTATTTGTTTCAAAGCTGTAATTGTGATGATACTATATAGATACTGGCAGTGATGGGAATAACGACGTTATAAATAACGGCGTTACTTTTTTTCACTTTCTCACTTACTTCCCATCTTAATAACGCCGTTACCGTTACTGCCAAAAAATGCGGCGCGTTACTATATCTGAAGCTGTTTTTTTCATCAGACCAACTAGATCTCTAGGTCTGAGCCGAGAGGCAAATACTTTTTTTGTTTTTTTTACTGTTCTTCCTTGGTTAGTGGGCAGTGCACGACACAAGCGCATAAATGCTGACGATTGGCTGAGGTTGAGTAAAATGTCATGGTTAGCCAATCAGAGGTAGAGTTGGGCGGGCGTTCGAAAGCACGCATAGTCGGACACGCAAGAACAACACAAGCGAGTCAGTCAACGAGAGAGAGAGAGACAGGTATGGTGTATATAGGTATAAAGATCAGGACACTTACGTTATTTGCACTACAAAGAGTGTATATATTTGTTATTTATTTTTGGTATAGTGCTTAACAAGCATCATTTAATTTTGCCCAGTTGTGGCCTGTTGAGGTGTTGTGTTATTTGTATCGATCCACTATATAAACATAATATCTACATACATGGCATTCGATTGGAGGTTAGTCTCACTTTGTCCCACAGCAACATTAAAATAGTTTAGATTTGTGTACATTATTTCTGTTAATAATGTATTGTATTAAGTGTCCATTTCATTATAATATACAGATTTCTCATAAATAATTGAACATGCACATGTATTTTGAGGTTCCATTAAAGAGGGGTAGGTGGAGGTGGGGTCACATTTGAGCATTTAAAAATGTACTTGAAAGTAACGCAATAGTTACTTTCTGAAGTAACTAGTTACTTTGATAATTTGTAACTATATAACTAATTTAGTTACTTTTTGGAAGAAGTAACTAGTAACTGTAACTAATTACTTTTTAAAAGTAACTTGCCCAACACTGGATACTGGTCTATTTATAGACTTAGTTCAGGTGGTGTTTTACCTAAAATACATGTTATACACAAACCTTTTTTTTTAATTTTCACAATTATGGTTATAGCTGATCGCAAGTAGGTTTTTAGTTTTGGGTAGAAAAATAAACTACAGTATATTAGTGTTTTGCATTCTTTTCACAACAGCTTCTCCATTAGTCTGACTTACCCAATATGTTACATTTAGTTTGTATTTTTAGAGGCCTAAGAGGGGAAAGTATCCCCTATTTCACAACCCCAAAAAAATAAAGTAAAAGTAAAAAAATTAACATTGTTTTGCAATATTATCTTTCTTGTCTTACCCCTTCAGCTGAGGTCTGGACCCAAATGTTTGGAACCACTGCATTGGGAAATTAAAAGTGAATTGTAAAGTCATTAAACATGGAATTTGAGTCTTACATTACATACTTTGACATTTATCAAAGAAAACAGACAGATTTACACTATGGCTAAATTAGAACTTCTATAATCCCACTGTATTGTCTGATTCCTTTTGGTCCCCAACCGTATTGCCTCATGAATGACTCTTCATTCCAGTAACATTCCATCACACATTTGGCAACGGCATTACGTCATCCAGACTTATTCTTATCATTTCCTCTTTGCAGAAGTACTCGCGTGCCACAGAGGCATCTCTTTCTGCAGCTATTCCATAAATGCACAGCATTAAGTCGCACCACAACCTGACACGCCATCAACGGATGAGATAAACAACATTTCAACACAGGAGCCACATTGTCTTCCCAGTGGCAGTATTTTGTGCTGCCGGCCCGAGTAGACAACTGAGTGTCCTTTGTGCTGCTCTCAGCTGCGAGGCCATATTTGTCACCCATAGCATCTGATTTAGTCATATGGCGATAGGATGCCTTGTTAAGCCTAGAGTTGGCTTTCAGTAGCCCTGCAGAGGAATTCCACTTTGATTTTATGTTACTAATGGGGCTATTCATTATGTCCCTCTAGGACTGAGTGGACACTTTGCTTTGAAGAGGAAAAACTCACTGAGTCCATGTCCGTATCCAAGAGCTGCTAAAACTTCTTTTGTCACCACATGAAAATGTAAAAGAATGCACGGCTTATCATTGCAGAATAACATACCCACTCATTATTCATGCATTTTCCAAAGTTGCCAAGGCTTACACTGTCTGTGTTTGATGAATAACAGAGTACACCGTCGGGTCCCGCTGGAGCATTAGTGGGCAGCTCTGCAGTAATCACTTCCTTCAGAAGGCCTCTTAGATGAAGTATTTAGAGAATGCACGAGGTCCTGCATGGCAGCTTTTATCTTGGAAGGCCAGGTCCGCAGCTTTATCATCGTTATGTAATCCCAGCCCAGCCAGTAGCCGCAGGAAAGAGCAATTCCAGGATGACCCATTTTAATGCATCACTGTCAACTCAATTAGTGAGTTGTTCTAAGGGGTTTTTCTGTGCAACCTTGGTGCACTGGTGCATGGTTTTCCATAATATGTATAGAATAGACCAGAGATCTTCAACCGGGGGTCCGTGACCCCTAGGGGATCCTCAGAGTTAGTGCAGCGGAGCCGCCAAATTATGTTCAAAAAAAGTTTTTTGCAAGTTTCTTTGTTACAAATTTTAAATATGTATGAAAAAATACACATTGATATGAATCCAACATATTAATAGCAAAGATAACTACCTCTTATCACATTTCTAACAAACAAAGTTATAGAAGATGAGCTTACCATAGGTAAGGTGGCCACTATGATAGCAGCTAAGCTTAAGGATTCACTGTGCCTTCCAAATGTATGTTTAACATTAAAACATGATGTATAAATAATAACCATTTATTTTCATCCATTTGGCCCAGTTTAATATGCAACTAAATTGTATACAAAATATGTAGTAGGGGGTCCCTACTCGGACTCTCTTCCAGCTAAGGGGGTCCCTGGCCTAAAAAACGTTGAAGACCCCTGGAATATACCATTGCTGTTCCCCAGTGTTATATTCATCATCCTCTACGGACGTTACGCAGGTCAGGAGTCAAAAAGATTAGCGGATGAAATTGATTGTCTGAAAATTACTATACCATATAAACTATTTTGAAAGTCAATTCATCCTTTAAATATTTTTTTAAGCTGAAAAGCCAAACATTTTTCCTTTGCTTTTTATTTGTCTTTTTAAAGTGAATATCTTTGGGTTTTTGGACTGTTGGTTGGACATAACTAGCAACTGGACATCACCTTTGGGCCTGATATTGTTTTGTTTTTTCTCAGTTCAAACACACCATGACTATAGATGAGATACATTACATTTTCTGCATTATTGTATTGGACATAAAAGTAGATTTTCTTGAATTTTAAAGTGGGATTATGTAACCTTTGAAAGAAGAAATAAAACATTAGTTCTCATTCAGATGAAAAGTTGAATTCATGAGCAAATAAACCCCCCAGTACACTCAGCTTTAGTCGGTCTGGTATGGCCAGTAGCTTATGTTAGCAAACTTTAACTCCACATTGTCATTACTAAGTCGGTTCCTTGACATTTTACCACATATTTCTACTTGTGCTACCATATGTTTTAAAAATGTATCATCATCTCATAATTTTTAATTGCCACAGTGTCTGCTGTTCAGCAAATGTTCTGTCTCGCTTTAATAGGAGGCCTCATAGGTACAACAGTAACATTTCAGGAGCATGATTGGACAGATGTTTGCAGATGTTATGTAAAGAGAGCCAATTGGACATACAAGATCCATTGGAGTCCTTAAAGGGGAACTCCAGCAATGTAGTAGTTACTTTCCATAACATTAGGGTTCTTGTGAGAGGCAGATTTAAAAAAAGAAAAGAAAAAACGAATTTCATTTCATTTCATTTATTATACAGGAAAATTTAAAAGCAACAATTAAGTTACAATAAACGGGCCTCACTCAGTTTAAAAACTGGTTTACAGCAGGTTCCTGTTCTGCAGCAACATAGAACAATGAACCCAACCTCGGCACATCCACATAGACAGATACAAACAAACAAAACATTAAATACGGAAAAACTAAACTAAAAAACAATACATGAACAATCAGTGTGTGCAAGTATGACTATCAAGAAGAAACAGTTTATATGACTTTCTGAAATATGTGATGGATGATAATGTTCGAATGTGATGGGGAATGTCATTCCAAATTTTGGTGTAAATATAGAAAAAGGATTTCTGACTGTAGTTGTTTTTGTATGGGGGAACTGGAATGAGTGTCTGTGAGACTGACCTAGTGACGCGTAGTGGTCTCATAGAATGGTGGAAATCTAAGCAGCAGATAGATATCTGATATATCATATATATATATTTTTAATCCTTAGTATTGGTCATGCTCTGAAAACACTAGATCCTACATTTCCCATTATGCAACTTGCATTAAGCCCTACCTGCCTACTAAATGTCCACTTCTTCAAAGTACACAGGCTCAACGTTTTTAAGCCTCAGTCTGAAGCTGAGATGACCCTGATGACATCATGAGGGTTATTTTTTTTTTAAAAACATGTGAAAGCTCCTCTAGAGCCAAAGAAGACATCGTACAAGTGTTTTCACAAGCACTCCTCATAATGAGAAAACTGAACTTGATGTTCAAAATAATACATTTGAATTTAATATTTGATCAACTCTAATAAAAAAGTTTGAAAATCCGTGAAAACGTTAGAAAAATAGGAATATCTGAGTCACAAAGTTAGGGAAAATTTGGTACATAACAACGGTACATAATAATGGTACCTAACGAAAGAGTTAACATGCAAGTATTTATGTATCTGTTTGTCAGTGTCATAGAAATGAAGCAGAGACTAATTTATGGCCCAACAATGTATAAGCGGACATGACAGACTCAGGAATAAACGCACCCTCATTATTTCCCTGCTTACTATCAGAAGGCCAGTTAGTAATGAGGTACAGCGTGGTTGATAGAGATGCATTGCCCTCCGTGGGTACCACTGGAAATTTGTTCAAGCTTAAATAAAATGAGAATAAAAATAATTGATTGGAAATCAATGCACATACATCATTCACTCTTTTGTTAAAAGGAGAAATGGAAGGGAAGAGCGAGTGGAGAAAAAAAAGCTCCTGGAAAATCAATATTCATTCCAATCATAAATCAGAATTGAGTCAGCGCTTGCGGGGAGGGGAGATAATCATTGGCCTGGTTTTGGATTACATACTCCACAGAGCTGAGGCTTGTCCAGCCTGCAAATGTGTTTAGCTTTTGTTACAATCCCCCACTCGCTACATTTCTTGTCCCACACACACACAAACATGAGCGGTGAGATCCTCTCATTGAAATGCATTGATGGTTCCGTGCGACGTTGGCCTTATGTGCCGCTGTCAGGCCACGTCTGGGGACAGATCAACATGTGTGTACAATGGGTCGCGTGGTGTCAGCTCCATCAGGCCGTCAATGAGGAGCCTCTGCCTCCCAGCAGCTCTTGACCTTGCGGATGAAGAGTGGGCCCCGCGAGTGTGTGTATGTGTGTGTTTTAGCAGTGTGTGTCTGAGTGGACATGCATGGGACACAGCAATCAGTCAGGACACTCTGGTGATCTTAGGTGATGGAGGTTTGTGAATTGGTTTGTGCGCCTGCATTCAGAACAGACCTATATATCAGTTTGTTGATATATTGGGGTGGAAATCATTATTGTCCACCTCTGATATGATGGAGGTTCTTCCCTGATCGCCCCTGCACACACGTTGCAACACAGCGGAAAACCTGCAATAAAATGCACCTTCTTTGGTTTAGGCAGACAAGTTTTCAGCTATTAAGCCTTAAAAAATGTCATTATTACTTTGTGTTTAGGTGTTCATTAATTGGGCGACAGTACATGTTAAATTCCATATTAATTAACACTGACCTTTTGAATACATCAATTTAAATATGCTGAGGCTAGCTCAACATAATTAAAAACAGTCCATCACAATTAGTGCCAGGTAATCATTATGATACATGGGATTGCGAGTAGACTATACTAAGCTTCACAGTTTCGTACGATTTTAAACAAACATGGTTGCTTTAAATAAAAATAAAAAAATAAAAAATTCAATGAAACAATTATGAAATCTGAACAAATAAGGGGTTTGGACTAAAATTGCCATTGATAACCCTCCTTTTTCTGCCTTGAAAACTGTTGGTAAAAACTTCAAATCTGCGATTACGGTCCTACAGAAGTATTCATGCAAAAGAATGCAAAGAATACATGCAGTGCACTGTAAATGTATGTAACCATGTGTATGGTGGTTTTGTTGTGACAACAGCAAGTTACCAGTGACCATCCAGGCTGAGTCAAATGGCCTTGAGCTTATCACTCAAGTAAATAGCAACAGAGTCGGTTCCTCTTATCTACAGAGACACTCTCGTTGCCCTCAGGAGTCTCTCTGTTCAAGTGAAACAAATAGTCATTTCTGGAAAAACAAACAGTGGAGAGACCGAAACTGAGCTTCATTCATTCCTTTCAACCGCAGATTCAGAAAATATGGAAACACGCCGTGCCAGCGAAAGATTTCAAGCGGTGCTTTGTTTGAACATTGCAGTCACGCAGCGAGAGATTTTAGTGCTAGATCTTAGAAAAGTGCTGGAAAATCTGCAGGACAGTTCAATGGTCATTGTTTCACACAGGGTGGTGCATTCAGGGGCTGAAGGTTGTTTTCCCCTCCAGTGATGCCAGCTCTGCACTAAAGGCTACTACCTTTATACAGGGTGTAGGAATGCTAAGTATTTTTATAATTTTCTGCCAACCTCTGTGGGAACCGGCGCTCTTTGGCTGTTTCGGGGGTGGTGTTTATCAAGGACACGGCATAAACACAGACCCGACCCACTGATTAGGGTACTGGGTATTCATTGTACACTTTCGGGTGTGGGAGAGAAAGAAGAGGGAGGGAGTGGGGGTGAGCGGTTACGCTCAGGTTACCATGACCATGAACACGCTGAGCTGAATGTGGTATTCTCAGACTCTGATACAGGATCACCTATCACCCAGTTCTGGAGAGATGAATTCCAAAGTGCATGAATAAAAGTAACACTGACTCATAGTTTCATAGTCAGTGTGGCAGAAAACATAGAGCTGTAATCTGTTTGTCATTCCTGTCAGAGGGAAGTGATCGTTGTCTTACTTGGCATGAATTCAATTTTCAGAACACAGAAAAAAAATGTGGTTACATTATATTTTAATGAAGGCTATTTTCTTCTTGTATGTAGACTTCAGCATTAGGGCTGCTATCATCTACCGAGCCTGCTCAGGCAGTGTCATTTTCTTTTGCGTCGCTGTCCTTGAAAAAGGCAACGAGTACTAACCAATTGGAGGCAGAGTATAGCTGGTCTTCCCGGAATGTGGATGGGGGAAAAGTCACTCAAACTACCGTAAATGACAGGCTGTGCTCCTGCCAATGGATGTGAAAGAGGTCATTTGGCATGCAAATTGAAACATTTCCAAAAAAAAACTCTCTTGCACACATTCTGCTAGTGCGCCATTGGTTGAGCTACCGTGCCTAAAGTTGCTGACCCTGGCTTAAACCATGATCCATCACCTTGTTGAATTAATCTGCTGGATACAAAATAAATCCTTTTAAGAGTAAATGTTTTGTGCCTTGTTCTAATCTGACAGCAAATCTGTGTTTCACAATGTAATGCCAGTCACCTCCCTCACTGTGCTAGCTAAACTTACGTCTCTCTCTCTCTCTCTCTGAGCCAGTGACCTGGGAGGCAGGTCTCTGCCCAGGGGGTCTTTGTCCTCACACGACTGTGAACAATGTGACTCCACTGCTTGCCTATCATGCTTATACAAACGTAGATCTATCGCTTCTATCGCCGCAGATCTGGGTCACAGATCAGTTTCGGATGAAGTCATCCGACTCCTCTCCTGCTGAAGAAAGGATTGAAAAGAAATGCAAAAGGAGATATAAGAAAAGAAAAGTGCTTTTGTTTTCGCAGGTACAGAAAGGGGGACTTTTTTTTTCCACGCAGTTAAGTTTGTCATGAAAGTTAGACTAGTTAGACTTTGAGCACTATGAGTAAGCCTTTGGTCATCACATTAAGATCCTGCTTCCTTGAATTAATCCACATGCAGGATAAGAGCTAAGATCTAAGATGGTGTTCAGTTTTCTGCTGCAGTCTCTATTTGGAGTTTATTCCCTTTTCATAGATAGATAGGTAAATAGATAGATAGATAGACTTTTATTAATCCCAAATTGGGAGATGTGAGTGCTACAGCAGCAAAATATCAGACACACCGCACACATATAGAATATACAAGAAATAAAAAATAAAAAAAAGGATAAAATAAAAGAACAAAAAATTCAAAAAATAAAGATAAAAAAAGAAACGTACAAACGTATATACAAGTTGGGAATAAAAATGTACAACTACAGTACTTAAATAGTATTTATAAAGATGTAAGTAAAACCTATGTTTGTGCAAGTTGCACAAACATATCTTTATTGTAACACACCAAGGCACATTCCATGCTAATGAAAACTTACTCTGACAATACATCTCATTCAGATTCTGGGATTCATCAAAGTAAAGTTTATGGCACTGTAAAGAATGAACTTTGGAAAATCTTTATTGTGAGGTGCTACTTTATTATAATTGTGTGTTTTTCTTGTCAGAAAAAGCTGATCAACAGAGTGTGAACTTTAAGGTATCCGTGCAGTATAGGAAATACATCAGCTCTCCTGCACCTTCTGCAACGGTCGTGACTTTTAAAGGTTGACTCCAAACACCGGCTTTGTTGACTCAGCGGCCGTCTGTACATTAGGACACAGATAGTAGGCAGGCTAACGGCCTGCTGTTGCCAAATCCTACCCACTCAGTGTATCTATGACCTCACTTGCCGGTGACTGCTGTTGAACTTTGAACAATTATGTCATTTATTTGATCTGTGTATCATCGGCATTTCCTTTCACACCCCCCCCCCGTCCCCGTCCCCGTCCCCCGTCCCCGTCCCCCGTCCCCTCACCCTCCCTCTTTCCTCAAACTCTACATGTTTTCTTTCCCTATCAAAAGGAAATCCTATCCCGAAACCCCTTGTGTCCCTTCATAACCTATTATGCCATTGCTTTTGTGACGCTCCATTGTGAGTTTTCTTTAGCATAATCGCTACCATGTTAGCCCCTTTCATTTAAAACCCTGTTAGTCCATTTTCCCAAGCATACATAATAGATATTCTCTGAGTAAACACTTGAGTGGACACTTTGATCCAAGGTGACCCACACGGTGTAGGTTTCAGTTCCCATTCGAGTATACATCCTAGCTAACACAGGTTCAATAAATAATCACTAAGGTTACTACAAAACAACATGTGTTCCTGGCTGTGCATTGTCATCTGGCTGTTAAAGCAATCAGATGATAATCACCGCTGTTAGAGATTCTCTGTCTGTCTCAGCCCCCCATACCCTCCCCTCCCCTCCAGCAGATACCTTTGCCCAGCTGAGAATGACTCATTCATATCTCATGACAGCTTTCCAAAGAAACTCCTTGTTCCAGGCAGTATGTTTCCGGAAAAAGAGGCTGAGTGGTGAACTACACCATCACAGCGTCACAGGCTCCAGGGAGTAGGGCTGACATAAACAAATATACCAAGTACAAACTGTACATACTAATGGCCTTAATTTGCCTGTCAAATAGAGGTTGATGCAGAGTGAAGTCTGACTCGTTACTCACTAAACCTGCAAGTAAACTCTAAGAAATAAAGCTGTAAAATAACAGAAAAAGAAAAAAAATGAATAATTAGATTTTCAAGACAAATCCCACATCAAAATAACTAAATAAATTAAAAAATATCTTCAAATGAATAAACTAGGAGAACATGTAGTGACGTCTGGAGTCAAACAAATGAAATCAAAAGTAGATGACGTTAGCCTGGGAAAACCCTGACGGACTTCGACTACGAAATTTGAGATTTGCTCTGCAAGTCAGTCTGGCCAAGAGCCCATTCAAGCCCATTTCTAATTTTTCCAAATCGAGGCACCAATCACAACCGTTAAGGCGGGCTTTACACGATGACGATAGCGCAGTGACGGCGAGCAGCTTTTTGTTTACATTCAACATGACGGCCACCGAAGCGCAGCAACCCGTTGATGCCGCTGTCGCTGCTACGTCACCCGGATCTTTGGTCTGATTGGTTGAAGTTGGTGACGCCCCTTTGGAAATGGGCTGTGAATGAACCTTCCCCAGACCCACTCTCAGTTACAACTGAGAAGGGTCTGGTGTCAACCAGGCTAAGATGACGTACTAGGCCGTTTAAAAATGGCATCGCGATTCATTTAAAAAAAATAATTTCAACCGGTTGTAATCCTTACACATTAATATCGATTTTTAACCAATTCCCGATGCATTGTTACATCCCTAATGTTGAACTAATGCTTATTAAGTAAGCATAACAATACCGCAATTAATTTACTCCATTACAAAGGTATTTTCAGCACAATGTACTTGTAAATTAAAGTAAATGTACTCACTTTGCTGGCAAAATTGGGCTCTGTCAGTGTTACATTATTATATATTATACTATTGGATCATTATTGACAAAGCATTAACACGTAAAGAGCATTATAATGTCCCTAGTTGCGATACAGCTAATTATAATGACTTTTTATTTATGTAGTGACTTTCATGAAACCCAAGGACACTTTTCAGAATTACTGTTGCTAAGGGAGGTTGTAGGCTGTGGTAAACAGATGGTGTTTCAGGAGTTTTTAAAAAAAAATGTCCAGGGATGTAGCATTTCGGATATCTGCAGAGAGGGTGTTCCAGAGGGATGGGGCTGCAACACTAAAGGCTTTGTCTCCGAAGGTACAGATCCTGGTGTGGGGAATGGAGAGCAGGCCAGCGTCTGAGGACCGCAGGTTTCGGGGGTGGGGTGTATGGATGGAGGAGGTCGGAGAGGTACTGTGGGGCCAGGGCATGAAGGGATTTGTAGGTGTCAAGGAGGATTTTATATTTGATGCAGGACTTAATTGGGAGCCAATGAAGGTGGATGAGGGTTAGGGTGCTGCAGCAGCAGAGTTTTGGACATACTGGAGCCTGTCTAGGGTTTTGCTGGGGACCCCAGACAGGACTCCATTACAGCAGTCCAAAAGGGAGGCTATGAAAGCATGAAATGAGGGTTTCTGCCACGGAGTCAGAGAGTGATGGCTGGAGTCTGGAGATGTTTTCAAGATGAAAAAAGGCGGATTTGGTGATGGATTTGATGCGAGTATGGAAAGAGAGGGTGGAGTCCAGGATTACACCAAGGTTGCGGACCTCAGGGGATGGGCAGATGGTGCAACCATCAACATCCAGGATGAGATCTCCAACCTCCTCCTCTCCTATGGTTTATTGGCATTTCTTTGAACCAATCACAATCATCTTGGGCGGTGCTAAGCACTGTACGGAGCCGCTGCAAAATAGCCTCAGGAAGGAACTTATTTTGGTGGAACATGTGTATGTTAAAAGGTTGTTTTAGTCGTGCAACAGAAAGATTGGACACATAGTCTAGCTAGCTGTCTGGATTTACAGTTTACAGTTGAGTTGAAAATGTCAACAAAAAGAAAGCCCATGGTAACGGATATCCGGCCTAAATGAGTGAAATCCGGCAGAATTTGGCCATGGAACAATCCCGGAAGTGGAACGTCATGGATAATAGACTAGTGTGCATGTAAACATAAGCAAACAAAGCACCATGACACCTCCTGTGGAGCACAACATGCAGTTCCCTAAAACTAAATAAAGCCTATTTTATAATAGGCAACACCCAGGCACCTTTGCCACTGCCTTAACAAGCACTGAGTAAGACTCCGCACATGTTGATGCTAACAATGAAGAGTGTGTGAACTTGTTTCTGCCATGAGCCCCAAACCAGTGTCATTCTGAAGCCTGGCAGGACAGACACTATGAGGCCGGCAAGGTGACACAAAAAGACGGACAGACAAGTTGGCAGACCAAAGCAGACGGGTAAACAGACAGACAAACACGGCCAGGGCAATGCCCCAGAGAGCGATGACACGAGCCAGTGCCTCCCTTCTGCAACACAGACTGAGCAGGCAGGTAGGCAGGCAGGCAGGCAGGCAGAGGGGAGCGGGCGGCTTTCAAACGACTGAAGAGCCAAGTGTAGACACACAGCAGCCCACTCACCTCAAACACACAGCCTGTAATGACTGGAGACACGGCTGCCTTCCCTAGGGAGAAAAACAAGGAGGGAGGGTGGGGAAGCACAGGCGTACAACATCACCTCTTCCCCAACAAACCCTAATGGCTGGGGCTCAATAAACAACAGCAGTGGCAACAACAACCCAAATAAGCCATGACAGCGCGCGGGGTACCTGAGCGAGTTCCTAATTGATCATTCTCGGTTGACTTCCCACTCCTCGCTCCCATTGTAAGACATGCACTCCTCTCATACAGCTACAGTTTTGCATCGTGGCTATTCTTAGCGCGGGCGTGCTACATTGCTGGAAATCTTATTTTGAGCTCTGCTGCTTTACCTGTAAACATTATTCCAGAAACATGTATTCATAGAGAGTGTGCTAGTTATCTGGTTTGACATCATAAAGGTGTCATATAGGAGCTAGCTTATTTCTTTTATTTTCTGGGACACAGCCCTGAATTCTCAGCTAATGCAGTCAAAGCATGTCCAACATAAGCCCGCCGTCGGCTGACCTATTGTGAGAATTAATTAACAGCCATGGCAGATTTTAGCACAGTTATTTGGGACTTTCTGTACTTAGGTGTGATATGTGGGTCAGTGGGGGAGAGACGCAGCTGGGCGTCATGTCATTTCGCGCTATCAGCGGGTGACAGAGCAGCCTCAATAAGCACGCTGATCCCGGCCGAGCCTGCTGACCAGCACAGTTAACATTCCCTCCTTTTACAACCGTTTAATCCGGGAATTTAACAATGCGCCTGGCCTTCCAAACCAGGGATCAAATTCTCCCGGTTGACTCTGTATTAGCCCAGCCAGCACATGTGCCCACCCACAAAGCCGACAAGGAGAAATTCACACACTCACACCCTCGGTCCACTCCGTAGCCCCTGGCCACACGCAACACTGAGTAACAGAAGGATGTTAATATGTGCTGGGAATTTCTTCAGTTTCCTTCTTTCTTAATCCATCTTGCTCCTTTGTGTGTGTTTGCAGCTAACCTTCAACATAAATGTAACCAAAGTGAGATGGCTGGCGGGGTCTTTAACTTGCATTATGCCTCGTGACATTGACAAAAAGGTGAGGAGAGCGGGCCGTGTTTGTGCCGAGGCAATGGGATCAAATCCGGGGAGAAATCTATTTCCTTGAGAAGCCATGTGAGTGTCATTTTTTTTTTTTCTCCTTTCTTTCTTTCTTTCTGTAGTCACCCTTCCAGAGTGAGCTTCCAGCGTGTCAGTCCAGGCTACTACAAGGTTAGATAGAAGAGATACCCTATGCTGGTGTCGGAACCTCTCAGCTGTATGCGGTAATTACTGGTGTCCTTGATGTTTGATGTGAAATGGAGATGGTAACCTTTAGTGTTTGCCTGTTAGCTCACCCCTCCTCTTGCTGCTCCTGCCCTATATCCCCCCCCCTCCCCTTCCCTCCCCTCACTGCCACCTCCCTTCTCTCAGCTCCTGGGAGGACGGACGGAGGCTCACTTTGGAGGGAAACGTGAAGTGTGTTTGAGTGCCAGCTGGTGCCCCAAAACATGGTCAAACATCTAAGGGCGCGAAGATTCACACGTCAGTCCTATTTATAACTTCAGCTGGAGGTGTGATTCTGTGCACAGGTATATAATCAAACAAGAACTGTATTTGAGGTGTTATCGCATGCTAAACATTGGATTGTGATGAGGACATGGAGTGCTGTTCAAAAAATGACTAGGATTAGGGTTTAAAGATCCCTTTCCAGACATGTTTTAAGACATTAAAACACTCCGTGTTGAATAATAATTTATCTGATTTCAACAAATAAAGTTCAATAAAATACAAATTCTTGAAAAAATACAGAATTTATGAATATGCAAATATCAGCCCATTTCAACCAAATAGATCCAGGAACTGTGGAACCAGAGCATTACCTCAGGACTAAAAAGTCTTTTGCTCATTTTTTTCACAGAATGTGAAGAATGGTGAAGATTAGGCAAATTGTTTCAACGAGGAATTTTAAACAGTTAAAGGTGTTTAAAACTATTTTCTCACATAAGAAACTGAGTCCTAACGTTTTTGGATTTACTGTTGCATGACTGCATGATGTAATGTAATGAAAAAAAAAATAAAAAAAAAAAGGGAAATGGCTGATCCCACTACTGCCAACGTATGTGAGGGACAGAGCGGGCAGGCATGAGGATTTTCAAAAAGAGGGCGTTATTCACCCAAAAGTGAAGAAAGTAATTTGTGTATATTATGTGCAACACAGTTTTGGGGCCCGTGAAAGAGAACAGAACTAAAGTCTGGCTATGACAACTTAAATGATGTAAACATGAACTGAACTAGGTTGGGGAGAGTTCTAGCCCAATCAGGCACCTCTCTTTTGCCTGCCTCTCTTAGTTATGCTAGTTATGCTATTATAGTTCTACTACGGGGGAAGTTCCTTCCTTCCTGTGACAAACCGAGCTGCTCTCTCCTCTCTCTTTCCATCTGTTTCCATTTGTGTGCATCCTTGCCCCTGAAATGCTTGTTACTAACCTAGCTCTGGGGAGTTTACTCCCCGGAGTCCTTATGTTTCTTTTCCCGCCCAGAATATTCCCTTGGATTAGGGTGGCACCACGATCTTGGTTGGAGCTGTCAGTGTGGTCCAACACTCTGCAATGCCCTGCAGTGTCCGGCGATGCTCTGCAGTGTCCGGCTGTGTCCTGCCAAGTGTCTGCGTCTTGCTACGCCCACCCATGCTGTGCTGTGCCATGCTACATCCTGTAACGCCCTTCAGTGCCCTGTTATGACATGAACTACTACGACTACCATTTGTAGTCACTGTTCCATTATCTTTGTGACAATAATTGCCACTGTTCAGCACACCCCCAACCGGCCCCGTCAGACACCACCTACCAAGAGCCTGGGTCTGTCTGAGGTTTCTCCCTAAAAGGGAGTTTTTTCTCGCCACTGTCGCATTAGCCACTGCTAATGATTGCTCTTGGGGGAATTACTGGAATTGTTGGGTCTTTGTAAATTATAGAGTGTGGTCTAGACCTACTCTATCTGTAAAGTGTCTCGAGATAACTCTTGATTTGATACTATAAATAAAATTGAATTGAATTGAACTGAACTAAACTAAATTGAACTCGACTGATTGGCCACTTCCTGTATTTAACAGCTCAGTTTTAGGGGGTGCGTCTTTTGCTCGGGCCTGACAACATGTCCAACAATAGCAGAACCCACAGCACTGGTAACTCAAAAGAAATAGAAATCAAAACAACCTAAGGCAAACTTAACTAAAGACAAATTAAAGTGTGGCTGTACAGGAGTGAACTAAAAAATAGAAACTAATGTACTGCCAGCAATACTGAATAAACTATGTGTATGATGTATGAAACAAAAGATTTGTGTCTTCTGTTTGCTGATGTGTGGGCAATGTGAATGTGATGTGCATCGAGGGCCACCCCAGTGGAAAAGGAGACTGAAAACTCCAGAAAGCTGCTAACCTGCTGCACAAGATGGTTTGTTAACACCGAACAATATGAAGAGCCGTCATCGGAAACTGTTTGGAAAAGAAAAGATTGGATGATATCTGTCTATCACGTCCACCACTGTTGTTTTAAAGTGCTCATATTATGCTCATTTTCAGGTTCATAATTGTATTTAGAGGTTATATCAGAATAGGTTTACATGGTTTAATTTTCAAAAAACACCATATTTCTGTTGTACTGCACATTGCTGCAGCTCCTCTTTTCACCCTGTGTGTTGAGCTCTCTGGGCCTCATGTACTAACGCCATTGCCCCCACTTCAGGCGTATAAGGTAGAAGCGCAGACTGCCTGTCGCAGGAATTGTCATGCATATGCATTCACGGGAGGGTCAAGGGGAAAGTGGGAGTTTTCCATAAAGAGATGGGAGGGGAAGCGTAAAGTGCGCCTAATTATGTATTCCGCGGTATGTTCAAAAACCTCCCGTGAAAGCGCGCCTCTATTTTGCGGTGAAAATTGTCCGCCTCTTAAAAGCAGGAGGCATATATACCTTCTGTTGAAATGGCAGCAGTAATCCAAGCAAGACGAAGACATAGGTCAAGGAGACGAGCTGAAAGGATTTTTGTCACAAAGATCACACTTTTTCACTTGAGTGAACACAAAATCATTAAGCGTTACAGATTAAGCAGCCATGCAATATTACAGTTACTGGAAGAAATCAAAGATGATATCGAATCTCCGACCCAGCGTTCACATTCCCTTCCAGCAGTTGTTAAACTCCTCGCTACATTACAAATATTGGCATCAGGATAATTTCAAACAGTCATAGCATCAGCAGTGGGAATATCGCAGTCTGCACTCAGCCGTATCATAGCACAAGTACTTAACGCTTTGCTACGGCGCAATTTATGGTATAGTGGGCGGACAAAGGCGCTGATTACCTGATCGACTGCCGGCTCGGTAAATTCAACGTAAGCTGAAGTATCACTGCGTGCGCTTTCTGCGGGTTGGCCATGGCGCTGATAACGCTACGTTTGCAAATGTACGTAAATGAGGGCCTCTGTTTCAGCTACAGAGTGAGGCATCACACTTCTGTTCCATCTTTGGTTGGTAGAGTCGCACATGCGCAGTAGCTAGGTAAGGACTACTAGCCAGTCAGAAGCAGAGTATGAGGTCGTGCCACGCTAGCAGCTAGGCGAGCATTATAACGTGTGTTACAAAGTGACCACGTTTGTCTCTGAAGTAAAGGCTGGACTACAATAGAGCTGTTTGGAGCAGTTTGTGAACAGTGTTTTCTGTTGGAGATGGTAAGTCCCTTTGGGGGGGACTTTGGGCTTTTTCACTGTTTAAACCTTTTTCACTTTGTAAACCTATAACGTGCACAAAAAAGATATATAACACAATAAAGGAAAGGGAAAAAGCCAAAAAGCATATGAGCACTTCAAATGTGCGGTTGCGTAGCGTCTCACCGTACGCTGATTGGTTCGGTGAGCTGGTAGTTTTAGACACAAACGTATTACTTGAAGCCTGACAAGATGATTTTCGTGTGATATGTGATCCCACCATTGCAGCTGCCAGTCAAGTTATGAAAGCTGCAACTATCGTATGGAAACTAATTTCAGCCACCTATTCTTAAGTTCTTAGGTCTTATATTTCATTTCAAAAGTTTAACTGCTTGATACAAGACGTCTCCTCCTTCACTGAAGTCCATTCTCAGTGCATGTGTCCTGGGAGTTCCAAAATTTCCATATCACACTTGGGTAAGTTGCATATTGGACCACAGTGTGCTTTCAAAATCCTGCTCATATCTCCAGGCCTAAAACTCTTAGCAAGGTGAGCACAGAAAAACGTTCCTCCTATCGCAGATGTATGCAAGAACAGCCTCCTGGTGTCAAACTCCGCACATACATTATTCTGCACAGTGAAGAACGTCTTTTAACAAGCTTTAACCTAAAACAGAATTGTCTACGTTTGTTTTATTGAAACTCCCAAAGACACTGAAAAAAGAGCAAACAAATATGCTATAAAACGACTACAGCACTGTTTGTTAGTTAATGAGACATTCTTGAGAGGCTTTGCAGACACAGACTGGACTTGTGATTACTTGTTCATATGAAAGCGTATGCCATAGCCAGAGCAGTGAGACTCCACCATGGCCTGTGGCTACTAATTAGACAAGCAACAGCTCAACCATGGGTCTCTGATGAGCTGCTTTAATTGGCAGAGCAACAAAAAAGAAGAAGCCTTGTGGCCAAAGCTACACCTGTGCTGGAGAAACTCCTCATTCTGCTGCCTTTATAAAAGATTTCCCTATCAGAATCAGAATACTTTTTTGATCCCCTGAGGGAAATTATTTAGTTGCAGTTGCTCACAGTCAGATTCAAGGTAAAATAAGAGTAAGAAAGAGCAAGTCAATAAGTATATAAAGTAAACATAGCTACAATACGAACTAAATAAAACATACAGGTTACAAAATTAACAATCCAACACAAAAACAAAACAAATACAAGGAGGGTACAACCAAAAAGTTAACATATCAACATAAAACAATTTCAGACCAGAATAAATTAGGGTTCAAGTAAAAAATAAACAGATTAGTCAAATACTGTAGGTATTCCACATAAGTAGTAAGGGAGGACAAACTGGAGAGAGAGCTGGAGTGAGAGAGAGAGAGACTGTATGCTTACATATATAACACACCTGGGCACTATGTTTTCTTCTGTTCCAGGCTTTACGAATATAATTAGATATTGCAAATATGTATATATATCAAAAAATCCATTTAATTACATGCCTACCTGAGGTGGTACTTTATCAACGAGTATTTTTCTTTCATCATTATAGAATGGACAGTACAGTCAAAAGTGAATTTCATTCTCTACTTCACCAAGATCACAGTAACGACACAATCTTTGATCTTCCTCAGTTCCAGTATATCGACCAGTTTCAATAAGTAATGGTAGTATCCCAGAGCGGAACTGTACACAGTACTTACACTTGAAATAGTATGCTATAGAAACCCCATGCTAACACGTCGTGTGGCAACATGACCAGTGTTTTGACACTCAGACATTGTTCTATATCTCTCTCAAGCACCTCCATCAAGTGTTTTGGACCAACCTCCAAACATTCCACCCCTAGCTGAATAGCACTGGCTTATGTAACAGGGCTTCACACTCATCAATCTGTACGCACTGTGTTTACGTTTGCCCCTCGCTGTTATTCTTGGAGGTCCTGTTCCAAAAGGAAGCGGCAATGGAAAGGGTGAGGCGCTCGTGAGCAAACATGCGCAAACACCTGCATATCTGAGATGCCTGGCAGGAATTATCATCACAGTCCACTGTAAACACACACACACACACACACACACACACACACACACACACACACACACACACACACACACACACATGCTTGACAAAAGCTGAGGAACTCAAGCCTTGTCCTGTGGACAAAATGTGGCAGCCAGGAAACTTTAGGTGGATTGACAGGGATGAATTGCACCAGAGGCCTCAGTTGGGACATACCTCTGGAAGAAAAAAAAATCCTGTCACATAGGTTGTTGTTGAAACATGTTTCGAAAGAGTTTTTTATGTTTTAAACAGGGAGGGTTGGGAATATTTTATTGTTTGTTCATTCCCCTGGAATATAGAAGCCGCATCAATAAAAATATTGCAACTGTACTGCAATAGGCTATAATATTGCAATTACAATTGGATAGGGAATTCAGCAGTGAAATCATAATGGCTTTCAATTACAGTCATGGCAATGAAGACATTTGCAGCCACATTATCTACACTTATTGATATTTTTTGTCATTACTTTTCCAGCTAATTTCAAGTCAGCCGTTCTATACGGCTCCTATCGATTTGGTGTGAAAACACTGAGAAGAGATGCAAAGATATTAAGGTGAAAGGAGGAGTGACTGTGGCAGAGTGACTGAGGTCAGCAGCATTGTCCAGTCGCGATCTCAATCTTCATCCATTGTCCATCGTGGTTGCCGGGCAGAATGGGGATTTTCTTTTTCTCTGATAAACTTTTGCCCTCGATGTATCTCGTCCTTGTGCAAACATGTCGACCATGGCCCGCCATTCAGTGACACGCTGAGGCAGCGGAGAGAGGGTGATAATGTACTCCGATGGGCTGATACTGGGATCCACATTCATCTGTGGTTAAGTTGCAATGGGAAAAGTTTGATAAACTCGAATACTGCTTGTGCCATTGAGTAAAGTTGCATTTAATGGCTCTATTTTGAGAAACCAGGTCAATGCATCTTGAGCTGCGAGAACATCCTTCACTCCCAACCCAAAATACAACCTCTGCTGCTTCCTCCAGGTGAACATCGTTATCCACAACCGAGCCGTGTCAGGGCACGCCGCCGAGCATTTGTCAAAAATTGCTCAATCTGTTGCTGGTTATTATTTACGGTGTCTTGTTATAGAGCCTCTTGTTGATTCTCGCTCTGGGCACCCGCATGCATTTTCATCACACACGCTCATCTCCCGCCCTTTCATCAGACGTCGTTAGCATCAGGTTGTGACCGATGTTCCTGAAATCTCTCTGCACTAACCAGGATCCTCTCGGAGGTGCTTTTTTTTATATACTTCAATAAAAAATAAGAGCCGGGACAAGGGGGAGATGAAGGGAGCTTGGGTAGAGGGCTGGGGGAGTGATTGCCACCTGCCACTTCATTCAACTGCATTTTAATCTGGGGTGTCTGGAGGAATCTCGTTCCGCAAATGACTTCACCTGAGGAGTGGCGGTGCTGGAGGGAGGGAGTGGAGATTTAAGCTGCTGATACCTTGCAACAAATCACCTGGATATGAACTATTCACTTTCTAATGGGAATCCATATTCATCTTCCTTTCCAAAAGCTCTCCTCTGGGGATGCAGATGTGCAGCTGCTTTTATATCTTCTCCTTATCCACTTCCCCATCCGTGTATCCCTAATCAAAACCCCCACGTATTTTCAGGCCCTACACCATCCGCTCACTCATATTGAATTTCCATTGCTACACCATTGAGTTTATGGACCATCTTTGGGATTATTAATGACACCACACAGAGTTATACATATGAATATGGAGATCAGCCACATTGTGCATAGGCTTTCCTATATAACAGGATTGATCTAAATCTCTTATGTCTTCTTTGACTGATGGCACCACCCTTCTGCTCCACGCACTTTTCTTAATAATGTATCTTCCTCATTCCCATTATCTGTGTATTTAAAACCCAAGACCCCCTAAAAATCTGCCAAGAATGATATCTCTCCTCCACACAAACTCCTCCAGCGTCTTCAATTCAATTTTAGGCATAGATAAAGGGGTCAACTTCATGCTACAAGGGATCAAATTGAAACCATAACAGGTTTAGTTCTGGTGGTTTCTTTTCAATGTAAGGAATTTGTGTTTTATTCAGGCATCTTGAAGGGCACCTTCATGCTTGTTGTTGCTGTTTCAGGAGCTGCTGTATGCATGTGATGCCCCTACAAGATAATGTAGGATGAATTATTACAGTAAAGGGATTTTATTTATTAACTGCTCCATGGAAGTTGGGAACGTGCCAACTGTTGCTGTTCCATTCGGGGGCCTATCATCTGTATTTTCGAAGGGCAGATAAGTACTGTATGGCTGTATTCATGGTTACAGATGATATATTGCAGCACAGTCAGAATCTACATTAGCAGAGAATTAGTCTGAAGACTGTTGGTGAAGAGCCAGCACATGAGGGCGGACAAAGACACCATTCCACTATCTGCTGAGAGCTCACTTTTATATTAGTCGGTTAAAATTATGATCATTTGTCAGACTAGAGTTTGGCTAAAGGTGTACTCCACCGATTATACACATACTGTATGATGTTCTTTGGCTCTGGAGGAGCTTTGGCAAGTATGACAAAATAACCCTGATGATGTCCTAATGATGAGGGTTATCTGAGCTTTGGCCTGGAGACACATTTTAAAAAAATGTAAAAGACACGGGCATTTACCAAGTAGGAAGGGTTAACTGAAAGAGATGTGGTTAAGTTGCATGGTTAAGTGTATGATCAATAGTTTTTAATACTAGTGAATGAAAGTCAGGATATTTAGGCCACTGCTGCATCAATTTTGATGCCATGCTAGCTTTTGAGTCAAATGTCTGAACAGTTATCGGAATAGCTTGCCATGAAGTTTGCTAAAGGTCAAAATTTGAACGTGTCCAATACATTTTTGACAATCCCATCAGCCTCAGCTACACTGTGTTGTTGATGCTAATTAGAAAATGTTAGCATGCTAATTCACTAAATGAAGTTTGTTAACTTCATACCCGCTAAACTTTAGCATGTTAGCACTGCAACTGTGAACATATTAGCATGTTGATGTTATCCTTTAGCTCAAAGCCCTGTCACTCCTAAGTAGTGGACCGCTGTACTGCTGTACTACTCTCCCCGGTAAATGTGAGCTAACCGCCATTAACACTGTTAGCAATGTCTGTTGCCATAGTTAGCGCTGCCCGTTTCTTCCACCCCCTCCCTCCATTCATGATGAGCGGTAAACCATATAAGCCCGCCCCATGTAATGCACGTGCAGAGCTGCGACGGTCAGTAGGTTGAGTGGTCTAGCCAGTGGGAGCACTATTGCCGTTGTTAGCACTGTTAGCCACTGCCATTTCGGCTCAGCCACCTCCATGTTTGCTTGTGACATTTGAGGTGAAAAAAGTCAGAATTTTTACTTTAATCTCAAAATTCTGACTTTAGTCTCAGAACTCAATACATTTTTCACATGTGGCCTTAATCCTCTTCTGTATTAATGAAATGTTTTCAAATTAGCCTTTCCTGTTTTGGACACACAAGGCTGTCACCCGACAGCGACGATATTATAGTTATCTTGCAAACTTAACGCTTTTACACTAGTTCAGCAGAACACCCTTTGATTTTGATTTGATTTTCCACTGATTTGTAATGATGAGCACATGGGAGTCTGTATGGGACCATGTGTACCTACAATATGTCAACAGCACCAGAGTAACCACTGTAAACATCAGACACAGCAGACCCAGTATTATGTCATCTTAGGAGCATAGCATAACAAAGGCTACGCAACAGTGAGTGGAATATTGACAGATGTTATCCGAGGAGACTCAGGAAATGAGCAGAGATAGAACTATATATGACTGCTCTGCAACTGCACTTTGGTACATACTGTATATTACTCTTCCATTGCCTCTTGTTAAAGTTTTCATTGTCATTTTTATATTGTTTTGTTATGTTTTTGTCTCCGCTGTTTTTTTCAATCAAGCATATGGAAGCCGGAGTGGTGTTGTTGTGTAAATTCTGCCTGCGTATCTTCCTGATCCACGCTGGTAATGAGTGTCATCTGCACATGCTTGTGGAGACCTCTGCAATATCAGCTGATAGTCATGTTTGTTCAGGGTTGTTATCCCGGGTTGAGAAACAGCTCGGGGAAAAATAGGAGCAAAGAGAGAGCCTACACATGAGCTTGGTTTTCGAGCAAATTACATCAAATTGCTCTCTTTATTTCTCTCTCTCTCTCTCTCTCTCTCTCTCTCTCTCTCTATTGGTTTTTAAAGTGAAGTGATGCTGCATCTTCTAACCAACAATTTCTGGGGAAATGCTCGACTGCAGCAGGAACAACAGCTCCAAGTTTTGAGATAAATGCGTGCTTCTCAGCATGCGAGCAAAGCCTTTCACTCAGGGGCTCTGCCGTGTTTTTATTTGCAGCAATTTCATCTCGCCATCTTCACACCAGTCTCCGAAATGCAATAAAGATGACTGACTACATTTTATCACTGCAGGGTTTATCTTTCAGGGAGATTTACAAGTCCATCCTGATAATGTGGGGGGGAAAAAGCAGAAATATGAAGAACCATCAACCCCGGTATAATATGTGTTTTACTCAAACTTGTAACGAGCCGCTGGAACTGGTTTTACCTGTAGTCTGTAAAACCAGTGCTCTTACTGCCGAATAAAAGAATTTCACAGCTGATTTGTATTACTGCATATAATTTGTCACAAGAGGTTAGGTTTTTTTGCATAATTTCTGTTCTGCTAGCTTGTGATGTTATCTGATTGAAACCAATAGGCTGACAGTGGTTTCTTGGCCCTGTGACTCAGGAAAAGCCTGTTTCACCCTCGACCTCTGTCATTATCCACCCACAACATCAGCAGGGCAGACAATCAAGGGATCAAGGCTGGCCAGGAGAAATCCTGTCCCCAGACATAAAAAAAAGGATGCGCGCCGTGATCTCTCCCCCTCATTGCCAGGAATTCAATTTCACTCAGCTAACATCTGCCAGAGATAAGTGAAACATAAACAATGTCATTTACACACAGAAAGAGAGACCGCGAGAGAGAGAGAGAGAGAGAGAGAGAGAGAGAGAGAGAGAGAGAGAGAGAGCGCTCAGGGCTTTTTTTCCTGGAGAGACACAACGGTACAGACACATCCCTTAATTACAACCATGACATTTGAACATTCTATTAATCTGAAAAAAAAAGATAACCTAGAAAGGAATCTTTGGATGGAATAAGAAAAGAATTTGCCATTCAAAGGGCTCACTTTCAATAGCAATGAGAAAAAAAATCTATTCATCAAATTCATCACATGAAATTGAAAAGAAACAGACCATCATGCTGTTTCTTGTAGTCTGTAAAACCTTGTGCTACAAGTCCTCAGAAAAAAATATCAGTCTCTCCAAACAAAGACATCCAATTTCCCGTCAAAAACCAGGTGTCAAGGCCACAACCCACCTGATACAAAGATCTGCAGCCTTGAGTCAATGTCGCTGTAGTGTTCTTTTATACCTCTGTAGCATAACTTGAAGGCTCCATTATGGTTGAGATGACGCAGACATCCAGTGTCCTGGTGTATCCCCCCTGAGACCTGACTCACTCTGTCTCTGCAAACATGTTATTAGGAAACCATCTTGTTGACATTGTGCGACGTCGAGATAGTGGTGCTAACCTGTGCCAGCAAACCCTAAACTGTGTATCCATGCTGTTATGTACGGATCTTTAAATTGTAGACGGGTCTGTATGTGCTTGCGTACGTGTGCTGAATGCAAAAAATCATCAGAATGGTCTGGTCTGAGGAGCTTTTGGACTGTGGAAAGTATATTTAAGCAAATGACAACTCTGTTTTTCCCATTAACCATCTTAATAACAAACTTAACATATAAATTGCTAACTTTTTCCGCACTGCTCAAGCTGAGATGGCACACATTCACAATCAAAAGCAAAAAATTGGATCTAAATTTCAGAAACAAACCTAATTCATAACTCAGTGCTCCTCGACGTTTGGGACTGTACAAGAATTATTAGAGTGGGGAGGGGGGCTACATTTTATATTTAATTTTATATTAAAAAAGCCACTTTCAAGCATTGCTCATATTTTCTTTAAAACCTCCTCTTGAACAGTGTTGGGAAGGATACTTTCAAAATGTATTCCGTTACTGAATACATGCCCAAAACATGTAATACGTGTAATTTGTAACATATTCCGTTACATTACTCAATCTGAGTAACGTATTCTGAATACCGTATTTTCCGGACTATAAGTCGTTCCGGAGTATAAGTCGCATCAGTCAAAAAATGCGTCATGAAGAGGAAAAAAACATATATAAGTCGCACTAGACTATAAGTCGCATTGATTTAGAAATAGTCCAAATCAATGAAGACCAAGAACGAGCCTCTCCCAGCAGCACGTTGGTCAAGTGTGGACTCCTCCAGCTCTGGCCATCTGGATTTCAGCGCGCGACTAGCTTTCTTTGTTTTCTTCATTGCAGTAAGACTAACCTTTTCGCCAGTCCCTCACAAGTTTCTCACTCACTCCAAACTTTCGTTCGTTCTGCTGCTCGATTACCGTTTTCGGCTGCGTATTTTAATACCTGCAGTCGCCTGCAGTTTCTTTTTTTTCTCAGTTGTCTTTAGGAGCAGCATATAGTTGTCACAAGCCTAGAGCGCCTCTCACGGCTGTAGACGGTAATGTTTTCAGCATGAAATAACATTTAAAAACATGTTAAATTATATATATGTTGATATATAAGTCACACCTGACTATAAGTCGCAGGACCAGCCAAAGTATGAAAAAAAGTGCGACTTATAGTCCGGAAAATACGGTACTTGGATTACTTCCACATTGAATTGCATTTTATAAGTGTAGGAATGCGGCCATCACATACAGCTTACTAAACAGGCCTATTCTGGTATGTTCTTCTGTTCCAACTGGCTGAATGTGTACCTGAACAAACAGATAGATTGTTGTATTTGTAGTCCCAAACTGCATACTGCAAAAATCTAACACAGTCTAAGCTACCACGAGCTAATTTGAGCTAACAGCTCTGGGGCTAGTAAATCAGCACGTAGGAGAAGGTAAAGTCGCACGTCAACTATAAAATAGCAAGGTGACCAGTAAAACACTAGCAGACGACTACCCTTGGCTAATTAAAAAAAGAAAAAAAGTACTTTAAGATGCTTCTTCAGGTTGGAGGTGGAGGAATTTGGACGCTGAAAGGAGGTTGGTTGCTGGCAAGCAGAGATTGCACTGCACAGTTATATTTTCGTTCTCCCTGTTCTTTCTTTAATGTGAAATGCTGTTTGAATTTCCAAGATAGAAACACAATCCTCCCCTAGCTCTGTTGTGCCGGTTCCGGCTCCATCTCTACCTCTATCAGTGATCAGTGAAATAGCTCATTTTTTCGTTTTCATATTGGGGTTTCTGTGAAATGCATGGAGTTGCCTTAATTTATTCAGAGAGTGAATAAACTCGTGAAACAGAGAAGTATCGTCATATAATCCATTGATTTCAACAATGTAACTGTATTCTAAATACCAACTATTTAATTTGTAACTGTAACGGAATACAGTTACTCATAATTTGTATTCTGAATACGTAACGCCGGTACATGTATTCCGTTACTCCACAACACTGCTCTTGAACATAACTCATTTTGAATAAGGAGTTGCCAAATATAGTTATGACTGCCACAAATGGGTGAACCAGGAACAGGCTGCGAATATTGATGAAAAAATGAAAGCCCTGTTACAGAGAGAATTGATGTGCTTAGCATATGCCTAAATTACACCTTTATTACCCCACAATACACACAAAAGCAATCATGATGTATCTATTTGATTTTATTTATGTATAGAATATATATCACAAAGAAAAGCTGAAATAACATATGAGAAAAACTCAGATTCCGTCCCGTCAGTGAAAATAAAAAGTACTTAACTCACCACCTTTTCTAACCCCCTAATAATGTCCGTACAGTCCCTTAGTTCGAGCTGTCCATCTGCTCTTGCCACTGTCGTACCCCCTCACAACTGTCATCAATAAAGCAAGGATGTGTTCTACCTTTGTGCAGCTTTACTGGTGCCCTGCCTGAAGATTTATTGCTTATTGAAGTATGTAAGGTACACATAATGCAATAATCTTGTGCTGATGGAATAATATCATTTTCTCTTCACTGCCTCAAAGGAAAATGTAGCCTACTATTATCACTAAGTATTCTCTCGAGGAAAAAAAAAGAAAAAGAAACCCTAAAGGCAGTATTAGTGTTTTCTGTGTGCCAGTTGCATTTGGATACATGGCACAGAATCAGTATTCATGCAGACTTTGGTTATTTGGAGTGCAGACCTCATTATATTAGCATACCAGGAGGTAAATGGCAAATAAATGCAGCACTCATCACCGTCTCTCTATTTCTACTTGACAATGCATGTTCTGCATGAATGAATATTGATGCACAGCTTTCCCTAGATGGTTCATTTTTAAGTTAACACTCCCCCCTTTTTTGGGAGAGGGATGAGGTTAGAAAAAAGAGGCAGCAGCAGCAGCAAGGAGACTTGTAAGTAGCGCACATTGTTAGCATTGAAAGCATTTCCTGCTGGTAGTCAATAAACAGGATGCTTGCTGTGTCATCCCAGACGTTTGAAGACAGCTGCCGTATGGCAAAGAGAAACAGCTTGGAGTCTGCCACTTTGAGCCTAAATCTATTTGGGGGATTTATCCTCAGGTTTTTTTTTTTTTGTGTGGGTGAAATAGATGTGAAAAGCGAAGCCCCCCCTCCCCACCACCAGCACCCCTTCTCTCTTCTCAGCTCCTTCCCCTTGCAGCTAGCTTCACACACCTGCTTTTTGTTCAACACAAAGCTGATTACACTTTGCAGCACAGCTATTCTCTAAAAAAAACAAGACAGAAAGAAAAAAAAAAAAAAGCTTTGGAAAGTGTCCCTGTCAGGTTACTATGCAAATGTCAGTGAGAGCAGCACTTAGAAATTGAAGTCTGACATTTTGGGGAAATACGCTTAATTGCTTATTTGTCAAGAATTAGATGAGAAGATCAATACCACTCTCATGTCTTTCTTAATATGTAGCTAGAGCAAGGGGAAACTAGCTTGCTTGGCTCTGTCCAAAGGTAACAACATTTGCCCACCAGTACCACTAAAGCTCAAACAATTATATCTGGTTTGTTTAATCTGTAGAAAAAATAAATCCTGTCAAATTGTGGTTTTATGTGGGGATATGCGCCAGACTATGTTTTGGCAAAAAGCTGTTGCAAAGCAAACGAGGAGAGTCCTGGAAATGCTGTAGAGGATGCCAATTTGTTGAATATGGATAGTAAACACCAGGAACATGTTGAATTTATTCACAAAGTATCTGAAAAAAGTGCTAGTAAAGAAGCTAGAGGAACAGATGCATGCCTGGACGTGATGTCAGGACTTTGGCTCTCAAAAAGTGTTAATTAGTGAGCTTTAGAGGTGCTGGTAGGCAGATTTTGTTACTTTAGGACAGAGCCAGGCTAGCTGTTGTCCCTAGTTCCAGTCTTTACGCTAAGTGTATCTAACCAGCCGCTAGTTCCAGCCAGGTGGCAACTTCCGGGGCTGAAAAGTAAACCGGAAAGCGTTATTATGGAACCCACGCAACTTCTAGGCAGGACCCGCCCTTCAGTAGCATTCACACGCTACTATTGGCCAGGCGTCCATGTTTACGCAGGTAACGGAACCCGATTTGTTTAGGTCCTATTTCCTGACCAGTCAGATATACTAACCTTAATTACTCGAGGTCAATGCCTAACCCCAACCATTCGGGCTGCTTCGTAGGGTAGGACTTGCCTATAAGTTGCGTGGGATCCATAATAACACTTGATTAATAGTGCGTTCCATTTACCTCGGAACTCGGCAGCCAAAGCTGGGAATGAATTTTCATTGTTTTCATTAGCTCTAGCCAGGTTAGCCATTGTTAGCAGTGCCAGTTTATAACAACGCATTACGCTGTATTTTGTGCATACAAACAGCGTAACAACATGTCCACAGATAGAAGTTGGACAGGACTGCGAGTACGACTGTAAGTGAAACACAAATAAGACAGAAGTGCTTATAACTTTATGTTACTACAGCTTTCACAACTGTTGATGCACGGAGCAGCCATGTTTGGATTTTTACCTCTGGGTGTTCAGTGGTTGCCTGAGTTCCCAGCTTGGAAATCCGAGGTCGGGGAACTCAGGCAGGGGGGCTTTACTTCAGTAAACATTTTCCTAAGAAGTTTATGGTCTCAATTGGCAGTGAATGCCCTGCTTTATCAGGATATAAGGTTATCACCTTTGCACTGTGCACATTAAATTAGCGGTGACCCTTTCACTGTGTGTTTTCACTTTATCAAAGTTGATTGGAACATTTTGGTTGCAACTGACTTTTCCTCTTTAGCGTTCAGCTTAGCACAGCGCCATTGAAACCATACACGGTATTGGCTTAGCCGCGTCATCCTCCCCAGCTCTGCCCTATTGTCAAAATATGGCCACTTCTGGCTCCAAAATACTTAGATGGCGACGGTCAAAATGTAATCCTGGCTTCAAAACGGCAGTTCACAAACCAATGGGTGACATCACGGACGCTACGTCCATTATTTTTTACAGTCTATGTTTTCAGCAACACATTTGCACATGTGAGAGCAAAGAGAGCAAATACATGCATTTCCTAAAATGTCAATATATTCCTTTATAGTAACTCAATAAGTAAACTTAGAAGAAAAAAAACACATTTCCTTGGATTTGACCCCTACACTGAACTCTCTCTTTTTATCTCTCCATCTTACTTGAACTTTTTAATCTCCTGCAGTTACAGAGACTCCTGCTGACTCTCTCTGACCCTCCCTGCTTGGCTCATATGGTTCCAGACCGCACTGAGCACGGCCAGCCCAGCCCAGCCGGTGGATAACCCCACTACCTCATCCTCCCCCTGGGACCAACTTACATCCTTCCTCCTCTGTCCGCACTCTTTGCCATTCTCCTCGTATCTTCACTCAGCTTTACTTCCCTCCACAGTGAGAGAATCACCATCTGCTAGCCCAAATCCCTTGCCGCCCCCACTGCCTCCCCCCTTTTAAATCTCCCAGCCTCCCTGCTTCTCCATGCTTGTATCCCAGCGGCAGGAAGCAGCACCTGCCTCTTTACCTCACTTCCTGTTGTCAGAATCGCATTCCCTCCCCCCCGCAACACACTTCTGCGTCTTATTCTTTCGCCTATGTTTGTGTGCAGGGATTGTATGCCCTTATGTGTGTTGGAAAATGTGGTGGACTTGCCATTCACTTTCTGGCTTTGTTCCCGGCTTCCACAGTTGAGGCTGTATTTTCAGTGACAGGTTGTGTCTGGACACTTAATCTGCTCACACAGACAACCTTGGCCACCATTTTCTCCCTGACACAGGCCACCCCTGTGAGCAAGTTCCTGGCATAAATCACACCTTCCCTCTCCCCCTGTTGAAATCTTATCAATTCATCCATAATGTCCTTTGGGTGCTGTCATCTTTACAGCAGCATAAACAAGGCAGCGTGTGAGCTTGACCTGTTATTTAGGACAAAAAATATGGATGTTGTACAACGGTTATAAAAGATGTTAGGCTACATTAACTTCAATTGCCACATTCTTCTGTCACAACCCATTTCCCTGCAATTCTTTCCATTACCCAGCTTAGGAAATATTCTTATTGTTTATTGCAGCAGCGACTCTATTGAGTTAGGTAACTCAAAACAGGATGTTTCGCTGTGCAATTACCGCTCACAAGGAATGATGGAGGAACAAACAGAAGCTGAAGTCACTTCTGTTTTTCACTGGGTGGATGTCCATTGTTTTAGACTCTCTAGTTTTTCTTTGTTCAACCTGTTTCCTGTACTATCATTAGGACCATGCAGTCAGCCTGCCCATGGGTCCGGTCATCCTCCATCTTGTGTGGCCTTTTTTGGTCGCAAAAGTCTTCCCACACAGGGGTTTTAGCGATATCGGAGAGGACTGTGGACTGTTATTGAAAAATCTTTCATTGACTTTATGCATAAGATAGTATGTGTGTACTTTTTGAATAGGCCATTTGATCAAAACCACAATTCTGTGTTGACACTGTTATCCCAAAAAAGACAATAAAAGTCTATCCGAACAACAAACCTTACATCACAAAGGAGGTGAAGGACAGTATTAACAGAAAAAAACAGGCATTTAAGACCAACAACCTTCTACAACTAAAAACTGTACAAAAGGAGCTGAATAAGAGGCTGAAAGAAGCTAGGGAACACCATAGGGATGCAATAGAGGAAATCTTCCAGACTATTAACTCTAAAAACCGATGGGACTCCATGAAAACAACCACCAACATGAAACTAAAAAACCTTTACACGTTGTAGATGAATTGGCAAAAGCAAATGAGCTGAATGGTCTTTACAAGTGGTTTGACAATTATGATTTCTCTGCTGAATGTCATATGGTGCTTATATGGTATTGTTGCTAGTATTGCTGATGCTGACAGGCTAGAGATTGACCCTCTATCCGTCAACAAGGTCTTCAAGCAAATCAATGCCAACAAAGCCTCAGGTCCGGATGATATCGCTGATTCTCTATTAAAAACGTGCAGATGAATTGACACCTGCCTGGCCCATTTTCCAGATGTCCCTAGATTCCCACATAGTTCCAACACAATGGAAAAAGGCAATCATCACACCTCACCCTAAGAAACCCGGTCCACAGAAAAATAATGATTTTAGACCCACTGCTCTAACCTCTGTTGTGATGAAGTGTATGGAGAAGCTCATGGTGAGCAAACTACGGCTGGATGTAGGCCCGCAGCTAGATCCCTTCCAGTTCGCATACACCCACCAGAGAGGCACTGATGATGCTATCAACAGTATAGTGCACCTAGTGACTAAACACTTGGAGAATCCTAGGGCCTATGCAATACTGTTATTTGTAGATTTCAGTTCAGCATTTAACACCCTACAGCCTCATGTTCTCCTGAATACACTCCAGGTGATGAATGTCAACCCCTCCATCACTGCGTGGTACCACTCATTCCTCACCAACTGTACCCAGCAGGTCAGGGTCAACAGGACCCTGTCTTAAACCCTGACCATCAGTACTGGCATCCCCCAGGGGTGTGTTAGTTCACCAGTCCTGTTTACCCTGTACACTAATGAATGTACATGCAGCACTACTAACAATTACATGATAACGTTTTCTGATGATACAGCCATCCTGGGTCTTATGCCTGACACATCAGATACAGCTGCGTAAGAAACTGAGATCCAGAACTTTGTCCAGTGGTGCGACAGACATTTCCTCATCCTCAATGTAAAGAAAACGGAGGAGATGGTATTTGACCCCAAATCTATGTCTATCTATCTATCACCAGTGGTTATCCATGACCACACCATAACAAATATGACAAACTGACATGGAGTGTTCAGGTAGAATATGTCTGCACAAGGGTTCAACAGTGGCTACACTTTCTCCGTAGGCTGAGGGTCTTTGGTGTCAACCAGAAAGTGCTGCTCCTCTTCTACCATGCCATAGTTGAGGGCCCAGATTATTCGGCTAACACAAAGATCCATGAAAATCATGGGAGTCGGACAGCATCCCACACTCCAGGCTGTCTTTGACAATACCATCTTCAGGCAGGCCGAGAAGATAATTTCAGACCCCACCCATGTCCTCCGCCCTGAATACCAGCTTCTCCCTTCAGGCAGACGCTTCAGAGTCTCTCGGTGCAGGCTCAACCGCTTTAAGAACTAATTTTTCAAATCAAAGCCCTGAATGGCAAGCCAGCCTAACCCCTGAAATGCTGTTTTTTTTTTAAAATCTTAAACACACACATGTACATTTTTACTTTTCTTTTTAATCAGGATTTTATGTTGATGAGGCGACTCACCCTTACTGCGCATATAATGACGACTATTATGATGCGTTGTACAATGGGCAGTGTGCAATTTTGTTGGATAGTGGCATGGATGCAACATAAGCATGTCCATGCAATGTGACGCAGCAGTCTGTGTACTTTATGTATGTATGAATGTTCCTTGTTGTGTTGAATCATTTAAACAGCAGATATTGTATGTTTGTCCAAGACAAATTTCCTTCGGGATAATACAAATCTATCAAAGCTTATGATCATATGTTTTATAAAATATAATGTGCAAAGTAACTACTAACACAATTGTAATATAAATGCATTTGACAAAATCATCAGTTTTAGTTTAGTCAGCCATGGGGTCTCTTCCTCAGTTGATGGAAGATCCTCCAAGGACATTAGAGATCACTAAAATAATCTCATTATCATGAACAAAGATTCAATGTGATAGTCCAAATGTTGTTTTAGAGGCCTTTCCTGCTGTAAATAAGCAGATGCTTGCTGCTTTAAGTGTTTTTGGCATTGAAACTGACATTTCCTTTCAGTTTTAAAAAGATATTTATCCCTGAAAAAGCCAAAAAGTTTCGACCCCAGCCTCTACTTAATGGACTCAGATATGTCACCTTTTGTTGTCCCCTCATTAAAACTGATGTTATTCCTTCCATCACCTCTATTCATATGCATCATTTGTCAATTTCTCATCATTCATTCATCATCATCATCAATCATTTCTCAAAGTTTTTGTTGCTTATTTTGGACGTCTTTGTTGCGTTTTCAATGTCTGTGTCGCTTTTTGTTAGCGTTTTTGTTGCATTTTTTGGAAATTAGACATTTTTTTGGAGGTTTTTGTCGGCTTTTTCAAGATTTTTTTTCGGGGGGAAAATTCACCCTTTTTGTCGTCTTTCTAGAGTTTTTTTCCCAAAGTTTTAGTTGCTTCTTTCGGAGTTTTTGTCGCCTTTCCAAGCAATTTTTTTGAGATCTTTGTTGCCTTTTTTGAGTTTTTTTTCCAAAGCATTTGTCACCTTTTGACATTGTTTGTTGTTTGTTTTCCACAATTCTTTTTTCAATACATGCAGACATCCCTAGATAGTTGGAGATATCAACCCCTCCAATGTTGAACCCAAAGTTGCGCCCTTGCCTCTATTACTTTTTAGTTTACTTATGTGTATTTTTTCCCCATTCTGCAGCATGTACTATTTCTGGTGACACAGTTAAATAGTAAAAGTTAAACACCTAAAGTGTCACTGAATAGACTGTTGCTGTGTTATTCATACTATTATTATACTACTCATACTAACATTCCAGTCATAAAAAGCAACCATCATCCATACACTGGATGACTCTGAATCGATCTTCTCCCACTGATTTAAATGGTTGTGTGAAACTGTTAATAGAACATTTCAGGGCTTAAGGCTGATTGCATTGATCCTCTACAATGTTTTCACTGGGTCTAGATAGAGAATATTGATACACAGTATGGATCCTCTATATTAGACTTTACATGTGAAGATCCCCGTCATTGAACATAGATTGGATCATGAAAGGCATGTGTAGTATATTGCTTTGTGTGTCTTTTCCAACAATGTAAAGTTTAGGGGGAAGATGCTGACAAGCTTGTTGATGCAAATATGATCATCACAAACCCAACCACTGTCAGATATCCATGATTAATGGGCTTCAAGACGGATTGATTTGTCCGAGACTTCCGTGACGGTCTAAAATGTTTCATTATATCAATCAATAACAGCGTCTGGCTTGACAGGCAGTTTCATTATGAGTAAGGAGTTGATCAAACATTTCATCTACAGTGCGTGATGAGGGTTATTAGGAAACAAGGTTCAAGGATCAAAGCAGCTCTCAGAAGTTGTCCTCTCGGATGTTGCTGTTGCGTTGCCGGGAAACCAAACAAGTGAGGCGATAACAGGAAATGATTTCATCGTCTCTTTCCTTTAATGTACAACAGGAGCTGACATGGTTCAATGCGTGTGCTTAGATGCAAATCGGATGACAAACATATGCTAAATGATATGCTAACACAGAGTTGTCAAATTTCACAAGCTAACATGATTATGATTAAGCACTTTTACAAAGTATAACCAAAACTAAGCAGATAAACAGCGGTACCAGCACCGGTGGTGGAAGAAGTAGTCAGATTATTCAGTTAAGTAAAAGTTTCAATACAATGTTGTAAAATACTCAATTAGAAGTAAAAGTCCTGCATTCAAAATCCTACTTGGTTGAGGTGGAGCTTTTCATATACAGTTATTATACAGTTATATATACAGTTTAGATCAGGGGTGTCAAACATCTGGCCCGTGGGCCAGAACCGGCCCGCCAAAGGGTCCAATCAGGCCTACTGGATGACTTTGCAAAGTGTGAAAATTGCAGAGAAGTAATTCATTCCAATTCCTAATTTACCACTTTAATCTCAGAGAACTGTTCTTTTTCCGTAAATTTACGACTTTAATCTCCGAATATTACCCCTCTCTCCCGGGTCCGTAACATTATTTATTTTTTCCTTCAATAGAAGTAGAACGCTGTCGTAGCAGAAGCAACTTGCATTTGCCAACATCAAGCTGACAAGAAACTGTGTGGCAGATAAAGTTTCTGATCTTTCTGGAGGGGTTTACTTGTCTGGCCCACTTGAGTTTAAATTAGGGGTAAATGCTCCATGAACTAAAATGAGTTTGACACCCCTGGTTTAGGTAGTTTAGGCCAATGATTTCCAACCTACGGTCGTGAGATAATTATTGGGGTAGAAAAGAAGAGAAAACATGTTCTGTTACACAAGTTCATATGAGAATTCTTCTCTAATCTTTTTTTTGTGACACGTTGGGTAATTTTACCTTGAACAATCGCCTCCTGAGAAGTTTAGAAGGGAAATCTGTCTTTAGTGGAACGGCTTACAACTCATAGTGATCTGCTTTCATAGACCAAAAAGGTTGGGAGCCGCCGATGGTTAAATCTTGAACAGATCATTTTATAAGCTTATCATATGTGTTTCCAGCCATAATCTCTGCCTGAGAAGAAAACTAGTAGCTAAATCTGTAAAAAAAAAAAAAAGTAGTACAATATTTCCTCCTGAAATGTAGTGAAGCAGAAAATGGAAATATTAAAGTAAAGAACCAATACCTCAAAATTGTACAGTCAACAAAGTTCTCAGATTCTTTCCACCACTGACCAGCACTTAACACAGCTGCACACAGGCAACCAAATGTTCACCTAAGACAGAAAACACTAGATAATTCATACTAAAAGACATTTAAATTGTCCTTCGGTTTTATGGACATACACTTGAGTGATTGCTTCCTGTTGCCACACAGAAAGCTGCCCTAATGAGTGGTGGCAGCATGTGAGTGCATCTACTACTGATCTGCACTTCTTTCATTAGGGGCTGTGTGCTCAGCGTTGGAGCTGGCTGATGGTTGCCAGGTCGGAGCCAGAAGGGTTCATCTGTGCAGATAAGGTTGAACCATAGCAGAGCAGCCTCAGGCAACCTCTCTGACATCTTCTCATGCCTGCTTGATACAGCTGGGTGGAATGTGGTGTCTCGTAAATATCCTCTCTCCTGAGCTCCCCCCCCCCGTTCATTATATTGCTCTCTAAAGAAAAGACAAAAAGAAGCATTTCGATTGGAATATCCACCAGCGTATCATTGCAGAGGGACTCTGGTGTCAGTATCATCTCTATTTGTTGTTTCAGAGGATCTTTGATACTAAGTGATCGTGTCTCTTAATGAATATTCAACGATGCATGATGTCAAACCATGGCTGATGTAACAAGGTCTATTCACCCTGAAGATGTGGACCTCTGAAAACCTCCTAATCGCTGTTGTGTCACACAGCTTCCAATAACATCTTGATAATAGCCCAGCAGTACCTGTCACGGGTTAAAAGAGAGTATTCTGCTCCCTTAATAATTTGTAGCGTTTTTTGGCCCTTGTGGGGGGGGTGAAGGCCCGGACCCTCTCAAGGGAGGCACACTAAAGCTGAGCGCTACGTTTCCAGAAAACATGGGTGGAATTTGGCTCCGGGGCAGATGGGTATCCTTTCGACAAGGGGAGGGTGGAATGTGTTCTTTGTAGGAGGGAGTGTTATGTGTTGAAGGGAGTGGGGGTGGTGGGGATTGGTGCATCTGAGCTGGTGCCAAACTCTCCCTTAACTCTCACTGGCTGAGAGATGTATATGTGATGTATACATGTGGGGGGGGGGGGTTCTGATGAAAACATCCATCTCAAACAGAGATAGTGAATCTGAACTGAGCTAAACTGGAGCTGGAGGGTGGTGGTGGGGAAGGTAGTGGTTTTGAAAACAGTACAACAAAATGCCATGGTCTATGAGGATGATTTAAAGAAAAATTTTGAGAGAAAAATAGGAAAAATGATTTTTTAAAAACTGTTAACAAGGGTGTGCACTTCATAATAATAATAATAATAATAATAATAATAATAATAATACATTTAATTTGTATAGAGCTTTTCAATGACTCAAAGTCGCTTCATAAGGAATCAAACAACCTACTATACCCTAAAACTAGAATCATTAACTCAGAGAAGTAATCAAAAAGAATGTAAAATTAACTAACAGCCAATCACCCAACAAACTTATTAATTTTACACTAGGTACTTATTTCAAATGTGAGTGAATCAATGCGCTGTGCGCGGCTCGTTAATGAAATAAGTGTACAGTTCTTTACTCTTCTTTCAATGAAGAACTATTCCTTAGTTGTGATATCAGTCATGCTGCAGCATCTACGGCTACGCCAACCTCTTTAGGAGCCGCCATTGTTGTTTTGAGCCAACAGTCGCCTCTCCGTGTCATCACACACACACACACACACACACACACACACACACACACACACACACACACACACACACACACACACACACACACACACACCAAACCAAGGCCGTAGCTGCCAGTAACTCCTCATAGGATGCTGATTGGTCCAACCACTGGTGGGTCGGACACAAGTGCATTACTTGAAGCCTGACAAGATGGATAGTTGTTGGATCTTGTGATTCTCTCGTGATATTGCAAGAACCAGGGCTGTAGTACTTGAGTCTGGACTCGAGTCTCGAGTCGGACTCGTCTTGGACTCATTGGTATTTGGACTCAGACTTGTCTCGGACTTGGCCATTGTTGACACATCAAATATTGTAGTTATAATTGCACTATATGCTTTTGTTAACTTCCTCCTTCAAAACAAAACCATTGATGAAGTGCACTCATTCAGAAAACAGGTATTAGTTTAATTAAAAATCCTTCTAGAACGGGCATCAAGATTGGTTGCCTGTTATACACCTGGCTGCGTCATATACCGCAATCATTTTCATTTTGGCCACAGGCACAATGTCAGTGAGCACTTTGTACTTCAGGACAAGTAATAAGTTCAAGAATGGGAACAATTCCATTTTATATTTTAAGTAAATAATATGGCTTAATTTGGTCCTATAGTGTGTTACTATAGTGCTACTATAGTCTTACTATAGTGTTTCCTATAGTGTGTTACTCTCTCAGTCAGTGGTCTTGAAGAGGATTCTTTTTTTCTGTCTCGGTATTGTCTCATTTGCACTGTCTCGACTAGTCCTGCTGTTGGACTTGTCTTAGACTCGACAAAGGTGGACTTGACTACAGCCCTGGCGAAAACCCAGCTTCCGTACAAGCAGGGCTTGACATTAGCACCCGCCAACCCGCCAAATGTAGCTAGATTTCAGCAGTGACTCTCACTAGCCACTTTGGCAGGTGGCATGCCTTTATATTGTAACACTGGTGGCTGGAGTAACCTACTGTGCCACTGCCCGACACAGGAACACAGCTGTGATCCAGTGTGCAGCGGCAGCCCACCGCTGGAGTACAGTGGCCTGTACGGCACACCAGACCAGCAAGCCGCTGCGACTCCTTAAAATATCCCCCAGAGCTCCGTTCAGTGCACGCGCGACATGGCAAGCCGAGGCAACAGTTGCGTCTGTACAGGTCATAGACTGTATAAGGTATAGGTTTGTAGAAGAAGTACAGAGAGAGCGTGCAGCAGGACAATTCAGCAGGTTTTTATACAAAAAGGATCTTTACACACATTATCAGAGCTGAATATTCGATGACCGCAGTGTTATATTTTATGTAGTCTTGATTTAGGTGTTTACAGTGCTCCTTTACATTTAAAAAGGGCTGTAAATCTGGTTCTTCAAGCTGTAGCAGATGTGCAGCAACAGTGGCTGGTGAGCAAAAAAGTTAATGTCAAGCCCTGCGTACAAGGTAACAAAGCTGTACCTTCCCACTTCAATTTTCTGAAAATATAAAATATAAAAGCTGGTTAAACTTATCTCAAATAGTAATACTTGTAATTTGCCCTCAGCACATCATCAAATGGGTATTATTTAGTTTTTTTCAATGGTCTCGATCAAAATCTTTCAACTGGTTCCAGACTGTCCAGAACTCAGCTGCCAGTCTTGGACAAAATCACCCCCCCCACCGCCTTCCTGACAGAATTGATTTTAAAATTCTCCTAATAACTTTTTAAGCACTTCATGGCGTGGAGCCCATCTACACGCATTTTATGTTTATATCACCACTGATGGCGGTTTGCTGAGGATAAACAGACGAGGAGCTTGGCAGTGAAAAGTAAAAAAAACAGTGTGGCTAAGAGAAGGCAGAGAAATAAGCAACACTTACAGACACACTTACACTGATTGATTGACAGCTGATCTTTCAGATGTGAAGTTTGCATTTTTTTGCAATTAGTAGCAAAGTAAAAAAAACAATACACACAAAAACACATCCAAGTCTTTAACATGACTGAAATCTAATCCTTAAAGCTATAGTGCGTAGTTTCTGTCGACCCCATGAGGAATTCTAAGTAATGACAACACCACTGTTAATGCATCCACATGACACAAGCCTTCAGTAAATTGCACACTAGTAGCCAAGGAGGACACGGAGGATTAAAAAAACATGATGGACTCTTCAGAAGAGGTCATTATCTTCACTTGAGTTTCTGCGTGGGAAAGTCTCCGGATGACACCATGTTCTAAACATAGCCATACTGAGAAATACAGACAGTAGCTAAGTTTCCATCCACTTGTCAATCGAATTATCTGAAGTTCGGTAAAAAAACTTATGTGAATAAAGCTGGTGAAAGTGTGTTTCCATCCAACGGCTTTAAAGCGAATGAAAACCTCTGCGTAATGACGTCACATGCTGTTTTGCGGTCGAATTGATTTGAGACATCTTAAGGTGTTTCCATTCATTTTCGCACTGAATCGCACAACATTCAAGCAAACATTTGCAAACAAATTTTTGCTAGACAAAATGGATCACGCCATCTACCAACAAATGATCAATATTGACATTATTACAAGTTGTAATAGTGCTTATGTGCCAGCTGATAGCGACATATCAAGCTATGATAAGAAAACAACGACGCTATCAACACATTGCTTGTAAATGCCCGACGACAATGGAGGCGGCCTGTGGTGCGTTATATTTTGCTCGTAAATTAAATTCAAAAAGTCTCTCGTCTCCTCGTTCGTCCACTTCCATCTGTCTTTGTTGACACCTGCCATGTGTGCAAACAGAGTGGAAATACTGGGCAGAAATGAACTAAAACTTCTTCTTCGTTTTGTGTGGGTTGCAACCATAAAATAAAACTTAATCGCAATTCATTATTTATTCGGCAAATAACGTTTCAATCAGCGTTTATCGCATAAACCGTATATCGATCAAGATAAAATCCGATGAGACCAAACGTATTTCCTTTGAGTCGACATTCATGAAATTCAATCGAATTTTACTGTTTCCATAAGGCATTTTTCATTCGATATCACTTAATTTGGATAAAAACATGTGGATGGAAACATAGCTACTGTTTTGTGAAGCTGATAGTCTTAGCTTTGTTTCAACTCATTTGGCAATGGCTTGAATGTAACAGACGTTCATTAATATATCAAAAGTTACGCACTAAAGCTGTAAAGCTGCAGCCTCAAACACACTACATGGTGAGTTTTTAGCATTGAGCTTTAGCTCTCATACCAGAGGGGCTGGAGCGTTCACTGGACTTTGCTGAGCCTCTTTTACATCCTCCAGGAAAAAAATAGTCTCTTCCCATTAACTCACCCAAGGTTGGCCGGGATTTTCATCTCCAAAGATATGCATTTCTAAACATTGTATAAGCATTGTGCATTATTCATTATGCTTATTAGAGGAAGTGGACTTTGGGTTATTGCAAATCAGAGAAACAAATATTAACCCATAACATTAGCATACGAATGAGTAAGCTTCTCACCGAATGACTTACAAGGACTGGTTTCATAGAACATGCCCTCAAGGAAAGCACTGCTCTATACCTAATACAAACAATATAGGGTGGAATTAAAATTGTATGACAACTGCTCCTGTAAGTCCAATTGTGTTCTTAGACAATATCCTGTGTGTGTGTGTGTGTGTTTTTTTGAAGCTATCTAGAACATCTCATCATAATAAATGCCACTTGTGTATTTAATATGAAAAATAACATAATTAACCTTGCTATTAAGAGCATATTATATTTCTGCTGTGCTGGGAAAGTACATTGACAAAGAACATTATGGTCCATGTGAGTCCAGCTTTGACGTAGTGCACATGCCTGCACATGTGTTCCAGTGTTCATGACGTCATTGAGCAGCAATTCATTTTGGATGAAAATCAATGATCCTCCAGGATCAAATTGTCTTGGTTATGGCCTGAGGTTTTATTTTTCTCAGATTGTAGCCTAATGAAGAACTGACCCCCTTTACACACATACTGTTCACTGTTCAATCCCATCCTGCACCCCCACCCAGCCAGCTAGTCCTGCACTCTACGTGCCCCAATGTAGATGTCTTCACACTGGATACTAGCCTCAGGGTGCAATTCTAGCCCTGTCTCACTTTTTCATTCATTATCAAATAGAAGTGTGGGGACAAGTGGGACAAACTGGTACCATGAAATGTAAACTGAAACACCCCCATTGCATCAATGGCCTTCATCATTTTCAAAAACCCATAGTGTCTAAACTTCTCCCTTATCTTAAGGTATCCAAAGATACGGTGAATGAGTTTTCACACTAAATTGATATGCAATATACACTTTCTGCTCATTTGTATCAATCGTGTTCAACTTAGCATCATTCTACCAGTCTGTCAGTCAGCTGCTTAATGGGAATCATCAGATATCAGTCACCAGGCTCAGCATGTACCAACTCGTCATCTTAGTGACGCACGCTATCAACTTTACTTGACCCGGTTACATCACTTCACTGCCTCTCATCTTACTGAATTTGTCATTATTACATTATTGGAGGAGGGTGAGCACATACGTGTAAGTGTAGGTGTGTGTGAAAGAAAGTTGAAGAAGCTTCCAGTGCCAGTGTTTTAATCCCGAGCTTAGTGTTTTCTAATGACTGTCTGGTACACAAACTCTTACTGGAGATGGTGGTGGTGATCTTCAAGCATCACCAAGTTTAAAGATGAACATTGCACATTTTCATTCAAAGAATAATACATTTCCTGAGAATATTATGTAAACAGGCAACACAATGTGCCTCGGTTTCGTAATCCGGCAAGCAAAGACCCATCCCGATATCCCTGTGAAGCTTTATGTTCTCACATGGCACATATGCAGTTTGCTAATCTAACTATAATGAATTTGACAAAGATAGCTGTGGCAGATTTACTATTTAAAATCAAATGCAATTTTCTTTGCTTTTTTCTTTTATTGCTTCTCATTTCTAGCTGGTGACCAGCGTTTTTATCAACCATAGCTAACTAGCTAATTAAGCTAACGTTAGTTTCATGAGTTGCGTGAAAACACAGACTGTTTCTGATTTCGGAAACAGCATACCTCTAGCCGGCTTTTTTTATTCTATCAAGCTGACTTTTAAAGCCATAGTGAGTAGTTTCTGTCTCCTCCATGAGGAATTCTAAGTAATGACAACAACACTGTCGGCGTGTCCACATGATACAAGCCCCCCCCCCTCCACCTTTTGCTCTGGCCTTTGTTTTGTTTTGGAGAGGGTAAAAAAGAAATCAAAATCCAAACTCTCTTTAATGTATCACCACTGTGGGGTTTAGGGATCAGTCATTCCACCCCTATTGATACAATCACTTGCCTCTGACACTTGTCATGTACAGTTTAATATAGGCCCCTCCTTACTTATACAACCCTGCCATCAACCCAGGTTCATCCTTCACACGTCTATGCCTGATTTCATATGAAACCACAACAAGGAGCTTAGAGCCTGACACAAGGTTCATAGAGTTCATTATTTTTATAGTTTTTACATGATTCATGTCATACGTGTATGGTATAACAGTTTTAATTCAACATGATAATGGAAAAATAGCACTGGAAAAGCCATGATGTACAGTAATGAAATAATTATGATGCTCGGGCAACATTTTGATCCAGTTGATATTAAGTTTTTCCGTGGCTAATGCTTGATACTCAGCCTTCCCTTAGCCAGACAGGTCAGTAATGAGAAAAACTTGTTTTACTCTAAAAACATGACTTTCCAAGGCTGGCTGGAAAAACACTATGTTTGGCGCTCTTATGACCAGACCCTAAGTGGGTCAGCCATCGTAATGGGCTGCTCCATCGTCCTTCGTCTGGTAATTCGGAGCATTGATTGAACTCAGTCTCAACTTTCCGCTAACCTGTGCAGACAGGCAGAAGACACGGTATCACTCAGGAGGAAAGAAAGATAAAAACAGGAGGGGTGGTCGAAGGGAAATATGATGTTCTCATATGCCTGACTTGGTCTCCTAAAGAAACATGTATTTCCAAATTTAGCAATATGACCTGAGGACATGGTATTTAGTTATAGAGCACATTCCCCTTAATGTAACTTAGCTGAAAGGCAATTAACCATTCAATATCCCCATGATTTATGCTCTTTGTTTACAGATGGTAATGTAAGCAACTGCCAGAATAAATTTTCATGTGAACATGTTTACACTGCCAGCCAAAAGTACTGCCTCTCTGTGTTCTTTATAAATGTAACCAGCATTGACTTCACTGTTTCCACACATGGACCATATACAAACTCTGTAATGCCCTTAGCAGAGGTGGAAAGTAAAGAAAAAAAGCTGTCTAACGTTTTGGCAAAGTATCACTTGTGTGTGTGCTTTTTTTTTTTTTTTACCTTTTAGGCTCTGTGCCCTTATCAAATTGCAAAAGACTGTGGTTTAATTAAATAAGTAGGCTATAATAAGTATAAATAAGATATTAAAGCTTTAGTGCGTAAGTTTCTGATATTAATGAACGTCCGTTACATTCAAGCCGTTGCCAAATGAGCTGCTACAAAGCTAATTAAGACTATCAGCTCCACAAAACTCTCTCTGTATTTCTCAGTATGACTATGTTCAGAAAATTGTGGCGTCCGGTGACTTTTTTTAATCCTCCGTGTCCTCCATGGCTACTAGCAACTGCATGGAGGAGGGGTGGGAGCTGTGCGCCATCACGGAAGGCTTGTATCATGTGGACGCGCCAACATTTTGTTGTCATTACTTAGAATTCCTCACGGGGGCGGCAGAAACTACACACTATAGCTTTAAGTAATGGAATCAATGCATTTGTCTGCTCCAGTTAACAATAATCAATCAATCAATCAATCATCATTTTACTTGTACTTAAGTAAAAGTTCACCAAAGTAATAGTACTTTTACTTAAATAGTTTTTGTACTGTTTCCTCCTCTGGCCCTTAGAAACGGTAAAATCCCAGTTTCCTTTCACAGTCATAGTATGGCTTCTGTAATTAGGCGTGGTATAGTGTACATTGCTGTTCCGATACCAATAATCTTGTTTTCATAATTATAAGTCCCAGAGGACATGTGATGGATCGTAATGCTGCATGAACATAGCCTGACATTAATGATTCAAATTTTCAATACGAGGCACCGGTGTGTTGTTTGTCCTTGCCACATTTCGGCACATCTATTTCATATGGAATACCATTCATCATTCCTCAGTCAAACATGCTTCATGTGAGTACACATAATGTGGTCGTAAAAAGACGGATGCTGCGCCGCATAAGCAGCAGTAGATAATGGCCCTTTTTGGACTTGAGGGGATTTGTCACTTTTGTTTGTACACCAAATAGCAAAGTACATCAGCAAGGACAACTGTGGTTTACACGAACCATTGGCAGGCAGCCAAGCAAAGAGTAATAACGGAGACGGGAAGAAAAAAGAAGCTACCTTACATCATCTATTGCATTGGAGACCGACAGGAGAGTGATGTACTGTATATGTGTCACATAGGAGATTTTAAAGGGCTTGAATTGTGGCACAGACTATTACAGTACAATGGCTGCTTCGAGTGCCTCCCTTTCCACCTTATTCAGCTATCTGTACAATTACTTTGTGTATGAATCTGACACTGTATAACATTCAGAATTTGTTTTTATTTCTTTGTGTATAAGAAGCAGTATATCTCAAGCAATAGGCTGACCCTCAATTCATTTTCAAAGAACTGAGCATATTTTCCTGAATATTGCTCCTTCCGAGAGGTAACCGATGGCTTTAAAACATTCTAATTTGTCTGTAGTCCATTTCCAGCCCTCTGAGGTCAATAGATAGACGCTGCACCTACACACACATATTATATCTCCCCTGTGGCCACCCCCTCCCTCTCATCTCTTTCTGACAGAGCTTTCGCTGCCTGAGCCAGATGGCATTTCTCAACACAAATGAACCCTGTCGACGAACGCACGCCCGTAACACGACAGAGAGAAAATAGTGACGGTCCGAGTGTGGTGTCTCTGAATAAATCATGGGCTGGAGAACAAAGGCTTCCAGCAGTTTGATCAACGAAGCTCATTTAAATCTCTTTTTAATACGTTAAGACCTGCAAAATGTATCAACCTGGCTGCATTAAACTCAGCTTAACATTTACAACGATGGGGAACCTTGTTTGAAGGAGCTGTTAATTCCTCATTTGTCCTGTTGAAAAGGACACTCTCTGAAGTGCACTGAGTTAATCTCTATTAGTTGGTGACAGTGTGCATTTTGCTTTCATTAATCGGCCAACTTTCTTGACAACAGGCAAGAGATGCAGCTAGTAACAACTGTGTTTTTATTCTACATCCATTATTCTAAATAGTGTAATGTGCCATCAATTATAGAACAATTTATAAAAAGACCACAAGAGATCACTCTAAATGTTCAGACACTACTGTGAAAATATCAATTAGTAAAGCTGAATTTAAAACCTCTGAATCTGACCCTTTGTGAATGTAACCCAGTTCTAGTAATTATGTTTTTAGCTATGCTAGCAATATGGCTCAAGTGATGACAAAGCTGGTTGGTCAACCCACCAATGAAAGATATCAACAACTATTAGATTGGATTGCCATTGAATTTTGTAAAGACATTCATGGTCCGCAGAGGATGAATCCCACTGACTTTGATGATCCTCGGACTTTACATCTAGAGCAACTACTGGTGGAACGGTTCACAAAATTCACGGTCCGGTTCATTTCACGGTTTTGGGGTCCTGGTTTTCGGTTCAGTTTGATATGTTTTTGGTAAAAGTGGGGTCATACTTTTCATTCATTTATTTGGCCAAAAAAAATGTATACTTTTCATTTATTTATGTGTCCCTTCACAAAATTTTGGCCAGGAAGATAAGGAACATGAACACTTCTTCATTTTCAAATCTTTATTACAAGAATAGATTTTTTCTAATTAGTGCAAATATGCAGCTTTGTTATTTTTGTATAGTTTATGCCCAAGACTTGAAGTTTTGCTGCACAAGTCTTTTTGACTGAAATCTGTGAGGCTAAAACTGTGACTAGCGGACCGAAGACTTCAGATTTTTTACTTGAACTGTTCCACCATTAGGTCAAAATACTTTGTTTTATGTCTTAAAAAAAGTACACGGTACTATCTACAACTTTTACTCATGGAAAACCAAAGAAGAGTGAGTCATGCAGTGGAAATGTGGCATAAGGCGGTGACCATGGTAAAGATTTTACCCACCAATCATCAGCATGTTAGCATTGTCACTGTGACCATGTTAGCATGCTTTCGTTAGCATTTAGCTCACACAGCACACAGCACACACTTATCACACAATATATGCACATCAAGTACAGCTTCAGAGCTGCTAGCATGTTTGTAGATTCTTGCCTTGCCTTCTATAGAGCCTTGCATTCTATAAGATAACATCTGTATGTATTTCATCACCATGAAATCATGCATTTTGTTGCCATTTTCTTTTAGATTTGATTAGTCTGAACTAGCTGGAAGCTTTAGACATACATGGGAAAGTTTTTGCACAAACAAGAGTTATGGAGTTGGCCTTCATCTATTCAAAAACTGCATTGTCTGCCTATCGCAACGACTTCGCCGTCTGTTTAATCAGCTCTTTTCTGACAAAGGTCATCAGGAAACATCCAAAACTGGACCACAAATATTAGCCTATTTGTGATCAGAAAGGCTCCCTCCTAAACATTTTGCCTTGGATTTTTGCAAGCGTAGCCATTAACCTTTTCAAAAATCGAATCTGGATTTGACAAACTGGGGCCCTGTATAATGTGCTTCATCCTTCAGCGTGGATTAAGAAAACATCAGGCCCTTTATCAAACAAAACAAAAACAAAAAAATCAGAGATAGCATAGCGAGACAGTTTGAGGTAAACTGTATCTGGGGCAGGTCCAGCCTGCCAGACTGTTAGTGCTTATTATTGAACACTGCCATCCTTTTTCTCTGTCTCTCTCTCTCTTGCCTTTCGAGTTCATCCAGCAGATCCTCTCTGATATTGACCGCATGCATTACGATGCTTGGGGAACATGGCTACAAAAGTCCCTCATTAGAAGTTTGGGTTTCTCTGAACACTATGGGAGGAGGTGGAGTATTGATCGCTGCAAGATAGCTAACTGGAAAACACTTCCCATCGGAGCCGACTGAGGCTCATTTGGGAGGGATGCTGCTGGCAAGCTGGAGACTATTCCACATCTGGTTATTGGACCCGGGGCGGTAGTGAATACAGTATGTTTCTCCTGCAATCAGGAAACACTGGGAAATCTATATGTGGTAATTACAAATTCATGCCACCACTGTGAAATTGAACACTTGGCGTCATTATAAAGTAATGGGCGCATTAGAGGGAAGTTTGCAGCGATGATTTCCCTCTCGCATGAGTATCATCAGTAGTGATCCACACAAATGCAACATTATCCTGTCAAATTGCACAAAGGATGGTATTTTATGAGAATGCAGCATTGGAATCTTCTTTGGCTTTTTATACAACAACAAAGTGGAACGTGGCTCCAAAAAACTGTAATGCAGCCCCATACATGGTTCACTTGGTTCAAAGTAAATCCTTTTCTTTGCTTACCAAGCTAATTTTGAAGCCATTAATTCAAGGAGGCTTTTTATATCTCTACTACAATGGCCAATTTGTACACGAGAATGTAAAATATACTATGACTCACATCCATTCCCTCTATCTGTAATGTAATTACCTCACATGCTGTAACTCCCACTATGATTCTATAAATATTCATGCAAATACAACAATTCATAGGAGGCACATATTCACTATCAAGGCTGAAGTGGCATGTGTACTTTATGGCAAAAAATATCCCTGACTCTGTATTTGATATGGGACATGAATGGCTTTGCTATTCCCACTGCTGACAGGGTAAGACAATGGATATAGGTCATAAAGAATGAGGTCCACTTAAAAAGTGCTCATCATACTGGAAGGCACAGTCATTATTTTTCACAGAAACTCAGTAATGGGCTCACGCAGATGCAGAGATGAAAGGCCAACATCTGCTTTCATAGTCATCTCTCAAAGAACATTTTTACAAATGTTATCCAGCCTTTTTCACCATCATCGACAGCCTTTAATCAATGCATAAAGATTGTCCGACTGCCATATCTGCCCTACGAAAAGCCTGTTTGAAAGAAAACACTGTTTTCATTCATCATTAAAGATATTGGTGCAGACTTTGTTTTCCTCACATCAGAGCATCTCTGAGTCGTTCTTTGCTGTTCAGATTGAAATGCAGATGCTCTCAGATATAGACTGCCTTTTACAAAGTCTGGAGATGACGACTCTTGCCACACTTCACTGCAGTTAAGATGTCACGACTCAATTATGAGTCCAACGTAACATCAGGAAGCTGTGAGTTTTTCTTTGTACAGTGTAGTTTAAAAGGCTTCTTGTAATTCACCTCGTATATCCGTTTAGCATGAAATGGTGTGTACAAATCCAATTGAACTTGAGACAATCCCTTCGTAATTACAGCTCTTCCCATCCCTCAACAGCTATTGGTCCTCTGTGTCCTCTGCAACGCTGAATAAGAATGTGGGCCCAGTCATCTGGAAATGAGAGAGGAGGGAGGTGACTGGATGTATTTGTTGGCCATGCTCGATGAAGCCGCTAATTGTCCTTAGCCATGTAAAGCAAACATACATGTCCCACCCCTGAGCTGTCTCTTTATTCCCACAAACCACCACCACCGTGCAAGGCCACTGATGAAAAGGGGCAAAGGGCACAGCATGGACAACAGATGACCAGTAGACATTTTGTTAAACAAGAAATATCTTACTTATTTAGTATTTATGATGAAACCCCATTTTGTCTTCATAAGCTGGTTTTAAAAAGCTCATTGGGCCCATTTTTATCAAGCGTCTCAGAGTAGGACCATACTCTAACTAGCCAAAAATGGTCAGTGATGCATTTCTTGTCCTATTTTGAGGAATAGGAATAAAAGCGCCTTTTCAAATGTCTTAACCTCGGAAATGTCTCCTATCTCAATATCGAGGAGAGTTCTAACCTGTATCCTAACCCGGCTATACTATTTTAGAGATATATTCCTATTGTTATGGTGTATTTCCTAAGACTAGGTGACATTACAGAAATGTATAGGACACATAGATGAAAAAAGGGTGAGTTGAAAGAGGATTTCAACAGGAAGAGAAACGTCCACGCTGCAGATGGTTTGCAGCATCATTGCTGTACAGTATGGGCATGTGCAAGATGGAGCACTTGTATTCCCATTAGAAACCAATGTATCAAGATATAAATGACTATTTTAGTTTGTGCTTATAAATGTATTTATTTTCAGTCGTCTTTTTCCAGCGTTGTGCAGAATACTTTGCAGATGTTAAATTGGTAAATATTCATATGTTACGGCCACAACAAAAGAACTCAACTCAACTGTGGCCGTCAACATATTAAAGGTCATCGTACACGAGGATTAGTTAAAGTAAATTCATTTTATCCACAGCAATCATCTACCAAGGACTTAACCAAAACTATGGGAGTCTGCAGGTCTGGCCAAAAAGAACAAAAGGAAGGAAAGAAGCCTGGGCCAACCCACAAAGGGCCGTCGGAACCAGAACTTCCCCCCCTAAACTATCAAAAAGTGTATAAACAAACAAGGAACAAAGCCGCGAAAACTAGACTACCGGACCTCTATCCTCAAAGAAATAAATGCAACAGAAAAGAAACAAACACACTGGTGAAAGGGCTGCTTCAGTCTGACAGAGGCAGATCCTTGTTCTAAACCCTTCCTTCAGTACAGGGGGTCGGGCCATCCAATAATGATCAAAATCAGGATCATCTGAGAAGTAGTCTCGCATTGCCAGACCTTCCTCCACACCGCGCGGAGAAAAACGTGCTCTGCTCTATTGGCATTTCTTTAAACCAATCACAAACGTCAAGGGCGACGTTTAGCGCCGGACAAAGATACGGTGCAGCTGCAAAATAGCCTCGGGAAGGAACTTGTTTTGGTGGAACGTGTACGTAGGGAGGTGAGCTCTGGAATTAAAATGGCTGTCGAGTGTGTGATGAGAATTTTACTCAAAAAAAAAAGATAAATATAATTTGGTTGTCGGCACTAGCTCAGAGGATGTTTCCCGAATCGACTGGAGTTTAGAATGCCAACACAAAGAAAGCGGAAGGTGAGGGACATTCGGCTGAAAATGAAGGACATCCAGGGGAACCTCAAGCGGCACCGGAGAAATCCCGTTAATGAAAAGTCATCGATGTAGACTACTTGAGAAGAGCAGAGAGGGAGAAGAAAAAACAAGGTGGAGCGTGAAACCATAAGCATGGTGGTAAACTCCCAATAACACAGCATACAAGCAAAACACGTCAAAATAACTATTTCACATAGTAATTCTTTACTATTGCACTACTTGTGACTGGAAAAAGTAATCACATTACAAGGAAGAAGTGTTTTTAGTTCTTCCTAGGAGTGATTTGTAGATGCTTGATAAATACAGGCCTGGCTTATTCAAAAATTCCTGCATAATATTTGGGATGCGGCCATAATTGCACAGTGGACGATTAATGCTCAGATATGGATTGCCACTTTAGCATGACATGCACTAATGCATGGCATAGAGAAAATGTATAAATCTGACCAAGTCACTGGCGCCCTTCATTTTTCAATCTAATGGCAGCAGCATTAACAGCTGCTAGTCGCTGTCTTATAGCCATTTATTACCACCCATGTTATCCTAGTCTGCCATTTTACTACCATAGCACTATAAATCAGGGGGCAAAAAGGGGACGGGCACCCCCATTCATGCCTGCTTCAGGAGAGAAATATGGAGCAGAGTGAAGGCTGTGCACCACAAGCTGAGGTGGATACCACGTCTGGAACGCAGCATTTAAAAGTCAGTCATAACTTCTCTTTTGCCTTGGGGTCAAATACTTTACTTACATAATGGCATGTGTTGAATTATTTCACTATTATCATGCTTACGTCACTCCTTAATGACTTCATGATCAGTCATGTTGAATAGACCTACTTGGCAGTGGATAGCTTTAATATCTTTTTTTTTTTTTTTTAACTGTGAGCGATTTATAGAATAAAAGGGGGAAGAAATTATGTTTTTAGACACAAATGCCTTCTTGTAGCTTTTCTGAGAGGTTTTTATGCCTGCAAACACTGGGAGGTATATAAATGTTTTGGCCACAACAGCGTAGGCCAATATATCCCTGCTTGGCCCGTTTGCTCCTGTGTGGCATGGCGGCACACTGCATTTAATTTACTGGCGGCTTGAACTAAATGTAACGGGGGAGGTGCTCCATAATTCATGAGGGAAGAGAAAGGGAGAAGAAAAAAAACATGATGAATCTACGGTTGCTATTCATGCACTTCCAATTGAATGTTAATGGCCGGAGACAAAAAGAGATGTACTCTGCAAGCAGAGATAGAGATCTGAGGTTAAAACAACAAGTTTGAATGTGTGGATGTGTTTGAGTGTGTTTATATGGACGAGGCATGAACTAAAACTGAATTTCAATGAGAGAGAGAGAGAGGGAAAAGTCTTCTCAGACTTTGCTTTAATCAATGCCGATTCTGTTCCTGAGCATTTTCTTATCTCTATAATAAAGTAATTAACACTTCTTGGTGGCAGTTAGTCCTGCGCTCGGACAGAACACAGCAGGCAAATAATAACACTAAATCACTCAACCGTTAGAGGATTTTGGGAAACCGCTGCATGGCTAGGAAGAAATATTCTCACACTCCTGCATGCAGGCTGTAGCAAAAACATACACACACACACACACACACACACACACACACACACACACACACACACACACACAAACTAATCTAAGAGATGAAAAATGACCACAGGCATTTTCACATACTTAACACTCCGGCACATGCGCTCATGCACAAATTCACCCACAGATGCATAGACCTGACCTGTAAATCAACACTTGACAGGATGGAATTTATCACAGACATTTGCCTATTTTATCCTTACACAATGCCACACAAATGCAATGGTGCAATAGTGATGTATAGCAGGGATTTTACATCATGATCATGACAAAGATAGACTTCAGTCCTGGGGACAATGAAAAATGATAGTCAATTAAAGTAGAACTAAGATTAGTAAGGAAAAACAATGAAAGACAGGGAAATCTGTGATATTTTTTACTGGTTTACGTCTTGGTCCAAAAATTGGAATGACCAGAATCAATTTTTATAGAATTAATTTATAACGTTTATCCTGTGATAACGTCTGCATTTGTGTTCGACAGGAGGAGGGGATTTTTGGTTCAGACTGGAGATGTCTGCAAATGCAATTTGATTGGTGCAATATCTGTGAAACTGTGAGTTTGATCAGTGCTAACGAGCTTCAACTTTCCGATTTAAAGAGCCCATATTATGCTCATTTTCAGGTTCATAATTGTATTTTAAGGTTGTACCAGAATAGGTTTACATGGTTTAATTTTCAAAAGTCACCATATTTTTGTTGTACTGCACAGCTCTCTCTCACTGCTGCAGATCCTCTTTCCACCTGGTCTCTGTTTTAGCTACAGAGTGAGACCTCTTTTCTTCTTCTTCTTCTGTACTATCTTTGATTGTACTCGCACATGCGCAGTAGCTCAGATGTAGATCATGTCAGCTAGCTAGCTCCATAGACAGTAAAAGAAAGGCTGTTTCTCCAACTTCGGTCAGTTACAAGGCAGGATTAGCTGGGAGACTTCTAAATGAGGGCGCACATGGAAGTAGTTCTTCTGTATATTATGGTGAACTTGTGTGTGTTGTAGCAGTGCTTTGCTATTGAGAACGAGGTAGCATGCTAGCGTTAGCATTAGCGTTAGCGGTTAGCCGGCTCGTTTCGGCTTGTGACGTCACAAGCCGTGCCGATTTTGAACAGCTCACCCAGAAACTGAAGGCAGGACACATTCAGAAACCGTATCTCACTCAAAACAGCATGGATGGATTTTTTACAAAGTTTGTATGCGTGTAGAAGCACCAGAGACACAAAATAACACCCAAAATCCCAGAAAAAGTGTTTTCTTCATAATATGGGCACTTTAAAGCTAGTAGTACAATAAAAAGTAACAACACAATGGAATCTGATGAATGTTGAATGTTGTAAAAGGACTTGCTTGATAATGGTGCATAATCAACGCTACGTGTATTAGCGTTTGTGGGCTATATCAATGTTTTTAACCTTTTCTGTGCACACTTTTGAAATGGAGAATTCTGAGATGGTGGTGTGCCATGAGAATTTTCCATGCTACAAAAAGAAACATAGTAGCCTTTCATAGTACATAATATTATATGGACTTAAAGTTATATTCTCTCAGTGCGAAACCTAGCATCCTGTTCACAATGGCTTTGCAGACCGGCAATATTCAGTCCCTCCAGAAAAACTCAATTATGCGATCGCATAATTCAATGCATAATCAGCCAAAGTCCGCATATTTACGCGGGGGCCGCATTTTTTCAAATACGCCGCACTTTCGCTGCATAAATTTGCATAAATATCCCGCATATTCCATTGCATTTTTTAAGAAAACGTGCCGCATAATCAAGGATTTTTGCCCGCAACAATCACAAAAAAACTCAGCATTTTTCTGGAAGGACTGAATATTAATGTCTCTGCCACAGTGTGTGGCTTTTGTGACTGGCCACAAGTTCAGCCACTAGTTAGCTTGCTAGCTTTAAGCTCTCTGTCAGACACCTCCGTGGTCCTCCTCATCAAAGTCACCTGTTTCTCAGTTTGATCACGCAAATAAACAAAATACTAACAAATAGTACATACTAAGTCCAATGGAGTTGGAGATTCAGGACCCCCAATGAAAGAAAATCAAAATGACAGATAAGTGTCACTGTATTGCCTTGAGCTCACTGTTTTTGCTTTCTTTTGTTCTTTTGTTTAGTGGGATCTTCATTAGGGTTAGGTCTGGAAGGACTTTGATCAGTATTATGTCAAGGTTCGGTATTTATCCTTTTTCGTTGTAAGCATTGTCACTTGTTCTAACGATCTACCTGCATCCTTAATTCTATCTACATAAATGTATCAATGTAAACAAATGTAATTTCCCCTTACAGAATCAATAAAGTAGGCTATGTATCTTCATCTTTTTTCAATAAGGTCAGCACTCATCGAGCTAGCTACCGCTACCTACGGAAGTAAGTAAGCACGGAAGAGCATTTGATTAGATTAGATACTTTGCCTACCACCGAGAGCTCAACTCAATTCTTTGGCGTAACTTGAGATACATTTTCTGGACCAAAATATGTTGAATTGGACAATTTCCCTAGGCACACCTGACAAGCAGTGCAAGAGGATTTTCTGCAAGAAATGTGAGGAGATGTTGTGCTGAAAATGGCTCAAGCTTGATGTGACCATAGAACTGTATGGACTCATCTGACACCACGCTGAAGTTAGCTTCCGCTTCGCAGCGTCTGATTCTGCAGTTGAGGGAAACTTGTACCCCAGCTTCCTGAGCTCCTCTGTTTTTTTGCACCGCTTTACATAAATATACATAAATATGGCTATGAAATACATCTTGAAATGAATAAATGAGGCAATATAAAGATATAAATTAGTCAATATAGTTCAAAAGCCTAAATACATATGTTTTACTTTTATTTATTTCAATAATCTTTATTTTATATGTAACGTTAACATTTATTTCCCTGTTGCACATTATATTTAAATTAAGTTTAGTGCGTTTAGTCCGAATCTGTAAAATCCCTGGCTAGGGAGGCTACTCTGCGTTTAGTCCAAATCTGTAAAATAACCAATAGTGCATCAAACCATATCACTATCTGCCAAAGGAAATAAAACCTTAATACACCCATGAATAAAACACGAGTTCGACAGATTTGTCTGATACCCAGCTAATGTTAGCTAGTGCGGGTCACACTAGAGCTTCGTACACGGACCAGAATCAGGGCTGATGGCTAGCTGCTAGCTAGCTAGCTGCTACTTGAAGAAAACGGCAGCAGCTAATATTCATAGACAGTAATGTTAGACGCAGCACGTTGAGACTAGATCAGTTGAAAGAGTTTCTGTTTGCAATTTGTGTGGGGTCATATTGCATAATGCCAGACAGAGAGTTGGAGAGAGGCAGGGAGAGGGAAATAAATAAATGTGACATTTTGAAATAAAAGTCCGCTCAAGCATCATCAGAGTAGGGTTCCAAAGCATAGACTGTAAATATTAATATTAACAGTATAGATGTTCCAAAGTCATTTTAGCCTGTGCTGAAAGCAACACTGGTACACTGGCGCTGTTGCATTGGAAATGACCACATCCGGTCTCTGAATTTTTGTTTCTATTTATTTTATGTTATATGAAATAGAAAATGATTATCAAAGCATATTTTTAAACTTGTCTCATCCCCTTTTGACCAGGAAAAGAAAAAAACGCCTTGTATTTCAATTTCAAATTTTGTATTTTAAAACAAAAATTAAATAACCATTCGTTTTTTGTTTTTCAATACCTGTTTATGAAATGAAAATCGAATGACTGAAAGATACACTGACCCTTAAATGTCAGTCAACCATTGCCATGAAAAACATCCACCCAGAGGCTTGAAGCTTAGATGCTGTTTCCACAACAATGGACTTCATCCTCTTCTGAAAGATGTGCAAAACGGCTAGATTATCATCATAGTTTATATTTCCTTACACAAACAGGAGGGAGAATTGACATTTTACTACATACATTGTCATTTTCTATTCATGCGTTAGTTTTCTCCGCATATCCTGTGTGTCTTATTGGTCTTTATATCCAAGTCACATTACAGCCTCGACCTTTACTTGGCCAGCTTTTTTCATGGAAAAATCAAATGGATGCCATCTCTCCATGTAAGGCTCTTTGCAGCTGATGCAAACTCAGTTTATTGTAATTTATTGGACGTGATCTTACACACACCTATAAAAGTTAACAAGCTCACTCTTAAACCCAGGTTTGGACATTTATAAGGTTGTGGGAGACATTATGTTGCATCACTCAGACAGACACAGAGGACAGTTGTTGAAAGGGCCGCTGGTGTATTGGTCAACCTTCGCTTCCTTGGACGTCAATGAATACATCTTTTTCTTTCATCTGCTGAAGTTGTTTATAATTAGTGGCACAGACATAACCCTTTCCCATGAGGGATGAAGAGTAATGCACCCCCACCTTTTAACACACACACCCACACATAAGAGCACACATACAGGCTATTCATTCCTGTCACCAGCAGAATGTCTGGCAGATTAAAAAAGAGAAAGTGCACATATCTCAAAGCGCCCATACATTAAGCAGTCTTTGCTGCTGGATGCTCCATCTCTGTGGTGCCATTGTAAGAGCTGGGAGTGCTGGCTTGTGTTGGGGGGGGGGTAGTCTATGTTCTGGTCTGTGCTGGACTTTGTCATGTAACTCTCTCTCGCTTTGCAGCTTTTAAAGACAGAGATAGGGAGGTCTTTCATTGCAGCCGCTGTCTGGGATAGTTAATCCAGGGCTATGGTAGGCTTGCTTCGCCTCAACAATGTAGCCGAGCATGTCCCTTTGATTTGGAGGTCTTGTTCCAATCTGGCTCCAATCAGTGCGTTGAGTTTCTGGGGGCACTGCTGATTTTCTCGCCTCAGATGAGTGATCGCTGGGAGACAGCCGGACATGAGCTGCCAAGCCCGGATCGCATGTGTTGAAAAATCACACAATCTCACACAGAAATGACCAACTGTGTGTATTTCTGTGTGTGTGTGTGTGTGTGTGTGTGTGTGTGTGTGTGTGTGTGTGTGTGTGTTCTACCAAGGCGCTATGGTAAACCAAAATGTACTGGCTGGCCTCCACTTTGAAGTTCTTTAATCCTCCATCTGCAGGAGAGCGTGCAGGTTGCACAGCACACCTCAACACGGATACCTTGACACTCACACACACACACACACACACATTCAAGCACCGCAACACTGTGATATTATGCTGTTTGGGTTTGATGTGGGCGACTAAAGAATCCTCTCAAAACCCGGTATAGAGCAGCCACAGTGGGAAGAACAACCTGCTGCTTCGATTGAAGTGCACTTGTCAATGGCGACCTGCCGGATCAAAACAACCACGACGCAACCCCTGCGGCTTGTACACCTTTGTCATTTCCCTTAGAAGACACATTGGTAGACATTCAAAGGGGACGTGGAAGAGGTTATTACTTTGTCAGAGAATATTTCCAACTGACAAAAGATGAAAAATAGTATCCCTCTCTTGGTAACTGCGGGGGAAAGTCAGAGGAAGAGAGGGTAACCTTGGTGGTTGGCGATGCACTGACCCAGGTCACTTTGTCTGATGTATGATGCAGCATCACAGAGCACACAGCACATTTATTAGACTGTGTAATGATAAAAAGATAGTGGGGGAAATGGATGATGGTTGAATTGGAGCCCACACATGGAGACGAGGCCCCTGCTTGCAGTCTCCTGGCGGTAATATCATAAAGCAAACGAGAGAAGATGCTCCTCAGGAATACAAATGTTGCCTTTAAGTTGGAAATGTGTGGCCTGAGATGTGCCACCATATCGAAGGTGGGGGGATTTAGCCCTTTAGCCGATTAATCTTTGTCATCATCTTGGCATTGTGGAGAAGCAATTTAGATGGTAAATACAGTTTGTGATCCATATATCATGGGGTTGTCGCGGTGGTATCCTGAAGTTTGGCTGCACATTTAGGGGCTTAGCAAGATTTATGCTAAATAAATGGTCCCATGTGTCAGCGAGATCTTGTATTTCGTATTACGGCACCAACAAGGAGATTTTATAAGAACTTATGTGAATTTCATCATTTGTAGCAAAAGTTTAACTTAAATATCTTCAGATGCTAGTAGAAGGAGGAATGTGTTACAGTATAAAGCAAACAACAGACATTTACCAGCAAAAAAACTGAAAAAAGATAGATGATGAATCAATAAATAAATCTTTAAGAGAAATGTTCTGTGGGGAGAAACTTGTTGGCTGCTTTAGTTACACCTAAGTTACACCTAGGTGGGCGTTCAGACCAAATATAGCTCTGTGTTGAACAATGCACCGGGCTGAGTTGGTGTTGGCATGTTTCTACAGGTACTGGTAAGATGATGAAATATAATTAGGGAAGTCAAGTTTGAGTAACATGAGTGTAAAGGATTATAAGGGTTACACCAAACAACTGCACAGCAGCAGCGTAAGACAACACTTTACAACTCTGTAAAGTCATCTTGAACAGTCCAACAGAACCAAGCAGACGACATCCCCTTTTCAATCTCACCCCCATCTATTCCTATGTTCACATTCCACATAATCAAGAATTCATTACATTTTTAAACGACATATTGTTGTGGCGTGGTCCTTGCTAGTGAACTGACTTTTAATGAGCAAAATATTTTTGGAGTCCACCCAAAACTAAAGCAGCTATTCAGCAGACCTATAGAATAAGCAAGTCTGTCCAGAAGCTGCTGAAAACTGTGGGAAATTACCAAGCAGTCCTACCACTCCCTTGACTGTAATATACCGTATGAGATCTACTGCCTTAATATCTCTGTTTGAAACCATAAAGTCTGCCTCTTTACAAGTCCCGAGAAAACTCAGCCGTGCCAGTTACACTCCACTGGCCTAGCGACAGAAGTGGCTTGATACTGAACGCATGTTTCATATTCAGTAGTCAATGGGGTGAGTAGTGAATTATGCTACAGTCTGCCAGCAAAGCATACAGATTGTCCCCTCTGTGTGCATAACAAATGCAAAACAAGTTTATGGTATTCATATGACATCTGGAGCTAATGGAAAAGATATAAAAAAAAATAGCTTCACGCTGAGTGATGGAATTTTAAATTGTATTCTACACATGAATGCCTCCCAGGGTGACCATCGGAACCCAAGAATCTTCTTCTCTTCTTTATGGTAAACAGATCTTTGCAGCAAGGCGATCAGAGAAATAGAAAATGCAAGATGTAGAAATCAAGCACTCCTTGTGTTGCTTTCTTTCTCCACCCGTGTCGAGCACAGACTCCCGGCGAGGGTGATGTCATCCTCAGACGTTGAACACATTGACCTGTGCGCCGACTGGAGGGAACGCAGCTGAGATAATTGACAGCGGAGAGGCTTTGAAATGCTGATTAAGCACAACCTGCCCCGTAGCCCCCCCAGACTGTTGGCTCTGCGGAGGAGAGGAGGAGGCTACTGACACGGGGAGGAATCCTTAAAGGGAGCTCTCTGTGATGTGGTTACAGTATCACCACGCATCAGAATTCAAAGCCGCTTCTCCAGAGATGCTCATGTAAGGGGGGGGGGGTGGGGGGGGGATGTGAACGGCATTCATTAGCGCATCAGCGCTTCATTAAAACCTCTGGCTCTTATTTTCCTGGGTAGCTCCATGTGAATTTTGTCACTTCGCTTTTTCTTCTTCTACTGCACGGGTGCTATTTTGCGCTTGGTTCACGCCGTGTTACACTCCGAGATAGCGCTTCATGGGGAGATTAGGATCAGATTTGGAATTAAAATTTAACGGCTCATTAATTTTTAAATCGCTCTTTGCGGCACCCTTTACACCCTTTCCTAGCTGATGTTAACACGGTTTGTATCATTTAAAATTTTTGTAAATTTTCTAAATGCCTGCTAGATCATTTCAATCATTACACATGGACATCAATTTGGGGGAGTGCTTCTAGGAATGTAGTAATGTTCTAATTAAGTGGCAGTAACGGGGATATATTTAGAAATTGAACTTCAGGGACTTCAGATTCTTTTGATGGTCTCCTCTTGCCAATAACCACGACTCAACGCTCTGGAGGCCATTTGTCTCCCCCCCCACCCACCTGATGAGAAATATTGACCAAGAAGCTGTGAAGAACCAGTGCCAAAGCGCAACTTTTTCACTTTGACATATAAGTGAGGCAGTACAGTGAGTGTGGATTAAAAGACTTGATGTGTTGGAGAGAGCTATCAGTCAGGATGAAGGACTGAGAACAGCTGAAGGGTTACGCCGGGGCCATTGGCTCTCAACCTTTTTTTTTTTTCCGGGTAGGCCTATATGGTCAATAGCAACAAACTGGAAATGCATTGGGTCGAGTTCTGGCAGACAAAAGCGATGGCTTGCCCTCGTCTCGTCTCACTCGCGGACCGGTCAAATCTGTCCCCTGGGAGTGGAGAGACCTTCTAACATAACTCAGCCCTTTGACCTCTCGACCCCAACGAGGCCTTTGCCCGCTGTGATGGATGGCTATTTCTGCACAGTTCAAGTCTCGTGATTTATAGAGAGCTGCAAATATTTACTATTTTTTCAACCCCCCCCCAGGCTCCCCCCCTTCATCCCCACTTTTGATTTCATTTCCCAGCTCTCTGCACACGTTCATCTTTTCTCATCAATTAACATCTTGAACACAAAAAAAAAAAGGTGAATCCATCATGCTGCATGAGGCCGAGTTACAGATGGATATAAGAATCATGACAGAGGCTCTCCCTCTCCCTCTCCCTGATGTCTCTGAGCTGGGGTGATTTTTCACTTTTTAAATATCCACGTGCCAGACTGTGTGTTTAATGGCTTCCCTGGGGCTATAGGCTAAAATGTATTTTGCGCCTTAGTGCTATATCTTAAGTGTTATATGGGAAACTCCCATGGTGAGGTAACCTTTGCATTAGGGTCATGCAAAACTCTCTGTTCCTTAGGTATTGACTAAGAGGGGTTCTTCCAAGTTTTAGTTTCTCTTACCACCGACCTACTTCAAATTACCAGTGTGTCAACTTTCCCATGAATTAACCAGACCTAAAGATAGTGGACAAAAAAAAAGAAAAAAAAAAGGACCAATCCCGGAAGTGGAACATCGTGGATATAGACTAGATTTAGGAAAAGATTGTGGTTCGGGTAAAATATGTAAGTCTGCTTACGTAACTTAACATAAGTGGCATAAGTTAAGTACGTAAATTATGTACCAAATGTCAACATTGACAACTTACTCAGGAACAGCTATCGCCTGGGTGAAAGTCCTGTGTGTGTTTGACCCATCCATCCATCGACCTCCACCCTGCGCCATAAATATGTTGGGAAACAGCTCGTTAATCCTTCATGTCTTACCTCATAAATGATAAACTTTTTCTTCAGTATCAAAAGTAATCAGTCTGCACACTTGTGGTCAGACCATAAACAGGAACTACTGCAAAGCACATGCAACATGACTTGTGGATTTACCACAACCACTAAAAAAAGTAAAAGAAAATAGTCACTGTCTCTCTGGCAACATCACACTTCCTGCGGATTATTTGTTGATTGTTTGATGATAACTGTTGCATGGTAATGTCGATTAAGATCTGAACTCTGTTAGATCATACTGAATCAGTAATGTAACTTTGAAAGAGATGCCTTGAACAGTAGGAAAAAAAAAATCAATTTAAATTCCCCACTGGTTAGCTGTAATGCATAGTATTTGTGATTTGCACTAAATCATGCAAAACCACTGATATGGTCCTTTAACCCGCAAAGCAGCCAGATGATCTGCAGTGAGGCCTGTTGGTAAAAAGATGAAGAGTGTCTACAGTCACGCTTCTCTGGAAGACTTTTGATGCTTTCTTGGCTTTTGCTTGAGCTCTTCTTTGTGTCCTTCTTGTCAACCAGCTGCCTGTCTACGTAAGCCGCTCTACAGAGTGGTTCAAAAAAAATGCAGCGAAAGCTGCCAGGCCATGGATGGAATGAAAGTGGAATATGTACAGGCAAGAGAAAAATATTTAGAAACCAAGCAGTTAACAGAGTTACGCTCTAACACTGTTAGCTCGCCTTTTCTTAATGCCATTTTAGCCGCACCCTGAGCACTTTAACTGAGAAATTCTTGCTTCAAATCCTGTCAGTTTCACCTGCATCCATAGGTAACCCATGGAACACACAGGCCGAGTGGAAAATTACAGACAGTGTATAGGGTAAAGTAGGCCAGTGTGTTACATAATAAGCTGACAGGTTAGAACAGTGCAAATAGCTCCCTGCAGATAAGTGACCCAGAAATATCAACTGCAGGTTTATGGCACGTACTGTATTACATACAGCTCTCCCTTTCACACAGTTTGGCTGTTTCCTGGCACTCTCCACTACATTTACTCCGTGTTCCTGCCAAGAATGTAAAACATCTTAATGTCAGTAAAGGTATATTTGTTCACCAGGTTTTCCAAGTTATACATCACATTCTAGTTTTGTTGCAGAAAGGTGGTTGCGATGGATGCTCTAAATGTTTTTAGCTCTATGGATGGCAATGTCGGTCAAGCCACCACTTTGGTCTAAACGGAAATATCTCAACAACGTTAGAATGGTTTGCCATGATATTTTGTAAATATATTCATTTTGCCCAGAGGATGAATCCTAATGACTGTGGTGATCTCTTGACTTTCCCTCTTGTGCCACCATGATGTTGACATTTTTGGGATGGAGTATAATGTCTTAACAACTGCTAGAAAGATTTGTGTGAAATTTGGTGAATACATTCATGGTCCCCAGAGGATGAATTGTAATAACTTCCCTGACCATCATCAGGTCAAAATATCAGTTTGTCAGCATTCCTTCCTACAGAGATTTTGACTTGCTTGTCTTTGGTTTAATCTTTACTATTTATTTATTTCCTTACATTTTTTGTATGTAATGATATTTATATATGTTTCTTTTATTCTTCCAATTTAATGTGTATACATTGCAGCGTCTGTTGTTTGTTTGTTGTGGGTTTTTTCTGTTGTGTGTGTATAAAAAAAACATACAAAACAACAAACTAACATGCTAAACTAAGATGGTGAACATAGCCTACATTAAAACTTGCTAAACATCAGCATGTAAGCGTTGTCAGTGTGAACATGTTAGCTTGCTGATTTAGCATTTAGCTCAAAGAGCCACTGTTTTTAAGTACAGCCTCACAGAGCTGCTGTAGACTCTTCGATTTGTTTTGGCACCACATTATTGTACATTTCTTCTTTACATGAATCCAACATGTACATGTTACATAGTAACAAAAATAAAGCAACCTATTTGTCAAAAAAAACCCAAAACATTAATGATAGGCTTACTGACCTATAGGTAAGGTAGTCACTAAGGTAGCCATCCACAGATAAGATAGATAGAATGCAGTAAATCCTAAGGATTCACTGTGCCACATGTATGTTTAACATTAAAACATGATCTACAAAATCATGCCAACTATTATTAACTTAATAGCTTATGTATGCAAGAAAAGGTTGATTTTGTACAATATATGTAGTAGGGGGTCCCTGCTCCGTCTCTCCTTCAGTTGAGGGGTCCTTGGCTTAAAGAATGTTGAAGACCCCTGCCAACAATCATCAACATTTAAAATGAAAGGAACCCTAATTTAAACCGCTCTTAGCCTAAACTGTGCTCCATTCACATTTCTGTACAAACAGTCATTAAATACGACCAGTTGTTTGGACAACAGCTGCTCCACGTGTGGGACAAGCTATCGTAACCCAGATTAAGGAGGATTCAGTCTCTCCCATCTCCGACAAATTTAGAGTGACACCCGTAAACAGCCCATAGAGCTTCAGTCGGCCACAGGCATGAGAAATGAAAAGAAGCACAAGTGTATTTTTATAGAAGAAGAAATAATGCAAAATAGCTGTGGGCCAACTGGAATTAATTTAAATCTTGCACAAAAACATCAGTGAATCACTTCCGAAATCCCCCCTCCCAGCCAGCTGTGATGTTTACAACTTTGACTTGTTTTAGATTACACACACACACGCACACACACACACAAAAGACTTTTTTTTTTTTTCCGTTTGCAAATAATGGCGGATAGGAAGAGACGAAGGAAAAGGGAGAAAAAAAAACCCCGGAATAATTATAGCGATCAGAGGAAGAGATCCTTCGCTAGAGGTCATGTGGCTGATAAACGATAGGCTTGCCTGCAATGCATGTTAAGTGAGTATCGGTGTAATTATCCCGGCTGCAGCGCTTTATGAATGTGTGTAATGTCACGGCCTATCTTCCCTCACCCCCCTCAGGCTCTTTCCTTACTTGTCAGACAGGGAGTGACCAGAAGAAAAAAGGTCAAGGGAGGGGAATAGGCCCATGCCATACTGATCAGCCCCGCCCCCCACCGAATGTCGAAAAATAATTAAGATTGAGAGTGACATTTGCTTTACTATCTTTTCTTCCCTGACTCCCAGTTTGCAGGGTTCTGATTATCATTTTTTTTTTCTAAAAGAATAGGCACTTCAATCAGATGAGGATAGAGCCTCCTGGGGGGATTAATGGAGGTTTAGTACCGGCTTATTTTAACTTTCCTGCCTTTTTATTTTTGCAGAGACTTTCTGGAAAATCACTTGCCGAAAAATTCTCTTTTTACCTTATCTCGGAGGTTGACACAACAAGACGCTTTCAGAAATGCAGGGGATATCTTCATTAAAACATCAAAAAAACCTCTTCAGGATCCAGGCAGCAGCTCATATAAGGCAGACCTCCTTCCTCTAAATTGAGAGGAGCTCCTGCCATGACAATCTGTGCTTGCTTTGCAGATTCTTTTGGGGCTGATGGGGTACAGGGCTCAATAAAAGGGAGCTCTTCCTGAAGGTTTGGCGGTATGTTTCTGTGGGCGACACGCAGGAGATCAAGGGAGCGAGAGAACTGACTGGGCAGGCCTAGAGCCGCCTCTCTCTCCGGGGGCTCTTCTCTTTAATCACAGTGCAGCCAAGCAAAGTGATGGTGAACTCCACATGCCTTTGGTCTTCCTCGTTTCTCTCTCTCTCTCTGTCTTCATCTCCTAATTCTGCTTCTCTCAGTTTTCTCTCGCCCTCGCTCTCTGACTTCATTCTACTGCTCATTTCTTCCTGCTATACATTTCACCCCTTGCCTCTTTCTTCTCAGTGCCCCTCATGGATTTCGTTGTAAAATTCAAACTGCAGCCTGCATGCATTTTTATTTTTTAATATTGCGAGACAAAGTGAATAGCACCAGAGAGGTGTTAATAGTGTAAAAGCAGCTTCTGGTAAGCAAGAAAGGCTCCTTCCCAGCAGCTGTAATTGAGGCCTGGACATGGGCCTGGTCACTGAGCCTCCAGAGGCCGGCTGCCATAAAAGCAGCGCTAGGAGCAGTCATTATTGCACAGGGAAACATATGGTGTCAGGTATCTTTAGGCTTAACTGTCCAGTGGCAGAAATGAAGGCTGGGGATATGGGGAGCTGACCATTATGAGAAATCCTGAAGGTGTTGCACAGTGGAGGGCCTCAGACAAGCATGTCATTTACAGCAGCCTGCTGTCTCCACCATGTTTTATAGAAACACCACAATTGTGCTGAAAGCTGACGGCCTGAAGTTAGGCTGACGTGTGATGGCATGTTTCTGCCTTTGGCTTACTTCTAATGCACCATGTGAAGGCCTCATCCTCCCAAAAAAACATGTCATATGTCATGTCCCTAAAGTTTTTTTTTGGTCACTTGATATGATGACTTGGTCATCTTGATATCGATATGATAACGATATCATTTTAACAATTTACTTATTTATGTTTGTTTATATTTGCCAATTTACACATAAAGCAGACATACAGCAACATTAACATTCATTTGGAGTTAAGGTTAGTTAGTTTTCACTGTGTCTGGCCACCTGATATTTAGGTTTATTTTGGACTCCAGGAAGTATCGAAAAAGTATTTTCTTGCAAGGTTTTAGTCTTTTAACGCTTACATCTGTCTGCCACTTTTTGCAGGGCAGGTGAGCAGTTGGTTTCATTTAGAATATCTTTTTTTTGAAGACAGCTGCCTGCAGGAAACAGGGTTGATAAGCTAAAAAAAAAGCGTTGAGAGGAACTACAGAGCTGGATGATAATTATCTATGGGTTTGTCACAATCAACCATATCTTTCATATTACAAGTATTCATTTGATCCATTGGTAACATAAAATACAGAGTAATGAAGCTTTAGAGTGGTTACCTTCAGATTCCATTCAGCTACATCTGTGTTGTTAAATAGTGCCTGTTGTGGTGATTTTTCACTTTTTAGTTTTACCCTATAAGCTTTTTTTTCCACATTGCTCATCTCTTTTCTTTGTTTGCAAGAATACTTTTTATGAGCCTGTCCACCACTGCATTTAAAAAAAATGCTAAAGCTGTCAAGAATCTGCTATTTTTTTTCTGAGTTACCACTTTATTTATTAATATGGCATTACATTTACTTCCACCTATAGTGCTCATAATTAGATTTTTCTCTAGAATTTGAGCGGTAAGATCCGCAGATCCTCAGCTGTACATCACTCCTCAGCAAGAGGCTGATACTGTACAGCAGGTTCTTCCTGCAAACGCCACGTTCCTGTCAAATTTGGCCCTCCGGCTTCTGACAGCAGCTCCAGATTCCCAGGATGCTTCTTCAGGCAAAACTGCAGCGAGAGAGAGAGAGAGCAAGTGGAATGTACATTGAGTGCGCATAAATAAACTTTAACAATGTTCTTCTATTGCTTGCAACAAGGACCTATAACCATTAGCATTTCAGCAGTGTCTTAGCCTAGCCTTCCTGTGCTGTAATATCAGTAAGTCCTTATTAAGTCAATGATGTCTCTGTTGCTTGGCAGGCGTCAAAAACAAATGACGGTTGAAGCGCCTTCTCCGTTTTGAAACTCATTTCCTGTCGTGTGTATGTGAGGGGAAGAGAAATGTTATTGAAGTTTCCATGGTGATTCAATTTCAGTAACCCCCCCCCCCACACACACACACACACACACACACACACACACACACACACACACATACACTTCCCTCCGCCTCTCTCACCCTCATTTCCTCACTAGAACAAAAAAGCAAATATTTCTGAGAGGAATTCCCTCGGTTGCAGGAGCTGCGGCGGCTTTCACCAACGGATCTGAGCGAGGTTTGGGTGAATGTGTTTCCCACTGGGGATCCCTGCTCAGATATGCATCCTCGCGCATCTGCTGAGCAGAGAAGTCACACTAAACAATGTTAATTTCTGGAATTTTAAGTATTTTGCGAACATATTCTGGCTGGAAATCAGACTGTGTGGGGAAAAAAAAGGCATTATAATACATTTTCAGGCAACGGTAGACTTTTTAGGGCAGCCGATGAACATCAAGTTTGGAGTGTAAATGTCAAATCCGTGTCTTCCTTCCACTCCAAGTCAGAGGTAACTGCTAAGCATAAAATGTACAGCCTTGCCAAGTCAAAATGCCACATCTATCCACCTCGTCAGGAAGCTTTGGGTGACATTGTGTGCTGTGTTTGTTTGACGTTCAAACAGGAAGGCTATTTCTGCCTCTATCTCCTCCCCTATCTCAACAGGATCCACTGAGGTTTTCTTTTCCTCCCCAAAATAGAAAAGCTAGTAACATAGGCAGAATGTTTCTAATTCCCTTAACGAATGACGGGCAAGGGGGCAACGCTGTATTGACATCTAACAATGTTATAACAGCAATTTGGTTCTCCCTCGTCACTCTGAATCGTCTTGGGTGAATCAGTAGCCGCAAGACAAGCAGCGCTAAATGTGAGAGCTTGTTAGAAGGGTGTTTGAATTTCATTTCTACTCTCTTCTATCGATGAAATGCTGTGTAGGTCTGTGATCCAAGCAGAACACAAACACGCACGCACACAAACACGCACGCACGCACGCACGCACGCACACACACACACACACACACACAGGTTTCTTCTTCAGTTTAAGCTCAGCTCTTACTCTCCACTGACTGTCTCACAGTTACCATCTGCCATGTTGGAAATCTGCCCTCAATCTGAGACCTGGAGACTGACTTGGGAGCTTTATATATAGCTCTCCATATTTCACCTCTCTGGAAGTTGGATTTGTAATCGTGCTTTGAAAATCACAAATCATTAATAATTGAGTACATTTTCCAACTCAGAGCAGCGACCGTTGCACCACGTCAGCCTGTTCGCGCCGTAAAGGCACACAGCCATAGAACCACATTTTGTGGTTTTCCTGAGCCGAGGCCTGTGTGACACGGTAATTGGAGCTGCCACATGTAACGGGGGGTTTTACCGCCGACCAGTTGGCGCGATTGAGCAAGACGGGGGAAGCCCACAGCAGTGCCAGGGAAAAGGTTGATGGGAATCCACGTGACACTGCGACCGTCACTGGGCTGAAAGGGAATCCCTTCCTGTTTCCCCTGTTTTGACAGCCGCTGCGACTGCTGCCATGGTGACCTGGTGTTTACTGTACTGGTTGGCAGCCACACAGCAACAGGCAGATGACGTGTTTCTATGGTAATGTCTATTTATAAGCTCCAGTGGTAACTGTGTGTGAATGCAGCCTCAGTGGAAAGCACGGCCTTAACAAGAGGCCCTGAGGAGATGAGCAACCGGTCAGTGGCTGAATAACAACAGTCCAAAATAAGAAGGAAAGACATGCTTAAGTTATGTGGAAACTAAATCTCCATGGTAACTGTATCATAACAGAGATGACTGAGTGTGGGCAGAGCTTTTTCCTCTAAAATCTTTTTATGTCTTCTTATGTTACAGCAGAATAATCAGTTGATTTCATCTCTCTATATATATATATACACACACATATCTTTTTCTGCACTCCGTCCTCTTCTGAAACATTATGATTTGTGAAAGTCGAGATGGATCTTTTTTGGGAACATAAATTAATCTTTCCACTTTAAAAAGGGGATATTATGCTTGCCTTTTTCTCGTTTTTTTTTTATACTCAATCTAAAATAATGAGAGAGATTCTGGTGCCGGTGAAAAGGACCACCGGATAGTGAAGCTCTATAGAGCTCAATTAGGAGTCATCGCTATCATTAACTCAACCTATAAACTATTAATGGTCTCCAGCCATTTTTAATGATAAGGCTCCCTATATTTGAAAAATTCTCATTAGGGCCTAAATTAGGGAGCTCTCATAGATCAAAATTGGCCTTATCTAGTTTTTTTAAATTCCCAAATAAAGATTTAATGAAATGTCTCTCCCTCTCTCTCTCTCTTTTTGGCCAGTCCATTTTTCTTTCTCATTCAGCTAATACTTTCTATTATGCATTTGTGTTGAATTGTGCAGTATATTTTCTATGTTTAGATGTGAATGTGAATACTTAGAAAGGTGTGTTTTAATGCATGCATGCATGCAGGATTGTCATCCCCAAGGTAGGGCACGTGTTTTCCCGAAGATAGCTGCCTGGTTTGATGCACACGCTCTCTTCCTGCCTCTCACTCAGTGTTGTCAGATCCACTCCTACATCGTGTCCATTGTCACATCATTTACCGCAGAATACACAATGACTTCACACTCAACAAACACCCAACACCTCTGATTTTCCTCCGGAAAGCGAGCGCAGATGTGACTTTGACTTGCTACGTATAGAATAATACATGTATGCTGGCCCTCCTGCTTCTCGCATTGGAAAAAGAAAATCCCTGAATTTTAAACAGCTCCATAGGAATGAAAATGAAAGCCATGTAAAAATTAATATTACATTTCCGTGACTTCCTATGCTGTTTAAAAAGTAATGAGACTGAATAAAAAAGCACTCAAGTTAATAGCCTTGAAATATTGTGCCCCTGACGTTTCGTCTGCACTTCCAGGAAGCAAACAGTGTTCAAATTGTTGGCAATATAAGCCGCCTTTTACATAATGGTTTTGTCCATTTGATAACTTAATTGTTCCCTGCATTTGTAGGAAGCTTTTAAATGTATTCAGGCAAACAGCTCAAGGATGACATGGGAATGTCTAAAAGGTTGACAAGTTTGAACCAAACCATGCTGAACTCGGAAAGGTCGATGTTGTAGAGCAGATACAGGGAGTTATGCAGATAGTCACACACCCTGGGTGTGGACACACACACACACACACACACACACACACACACACACACACACACACACACACACACACACCACTCCTCCATTCCTTCTGGGTGTGATCCTGTGTAGGAGCTTAAGCAGGGATATCCCCCTTATGGTTTAAAAAGAGGTCTGACTCATTGCCAAGCTTTTTTTTCGTTTTTTTTTTTTTTTTTTTCTTTTTCCGGAGAACACTCCGTCCTGTTTGTAGCTTCAGAGGAAACCCCTGTTCTCTAGAAGGATATGCCTTGCATGAGTTCACTGCATGCTTCTTTAGGTCACCTTAACCTATGAGAGAGCAATGAAGAGATGTTTCTTACTGTTTTCTGGGGGACATGAATTTTTATCCCATGCATATGATGTCAAGGCTCTGTCAAAACTTTCATTCATAGTTGGCCAAAGCAGTCAACATGACCCAAAATCACTGAGATGATGGTTGCACGGGACTAATATTAGAATATTTACTTGACGAATTACAGACATGGCAGATTCGCACAGGGATTGAGATCACAGACGACCTCGGCAGTTATTACAAATTACCAGTAATTACCAGGCCCCCAGGTTTTACTTGTCCCATGCGAATAGGGCCTTAGTCACTCTGTGTTGTGATTTTAGTCATGTAGCAACGTTTGGACTGCTAAGGTCACAGGACTTCCTGTTGCTGTGAGGCTGGTCATTTTCCGACACCACCTTTCAATAATGTGAGACAAACACAATGTTGAGTGTGCAGAAGCTGCCGATAACTCAGAATCAGATTCATTCTGTATTGTCCTCTATGAGGAAATATGTTTTCACAGTCCGTACACAGAAATATAATTCAGAACAAGGTATAAACAAAGAAGAATATAACAACACAAGTATATCACAATGTGGCCAGGCCATTTAAAGCAGTGATGGCACAAAGCTCCCCCTTAAATGTGTTGTTTTTTTGCAGATTGGTTGCCTATATCTGCGGCCAAATGGGAGGAAGGGTGGATGGAGGGGGTGGCATTGGCCGTGTGCTATGGTCAGTGCTCTGCAAGTGGTGACAGTGTCAATGAGGGCTGGCAGATTGGGATCTGGGAGACCAATTATTTTAGAAGATAGCAATATTGTGAGATAGTTACTTTCAGGAGCTTGTTTCTATTTGTGAGGGTGACTGTGGTGCAATACAGGAGGATGGGTTCAATAATACTTTGGTATAGAAGAAGCGGGAGTTAAAGTTTGACCGAGAGAGCTCTAAGTTTGCAGATAACAAAGGGTCTTTGTCTGCAGTGTTTATGGATGTTTGTGATACGATAGTCTCGCTTTGCCACACCTTCCTCCACAGGGCTGCGGAGGAGGGTCTGGCTAGTCCACACAGTATTCCGGGATGGGAGAAAAACGTGCTCTGGTTTATTGGCATTCTTTAAACCAATCATAGTCGTCTTGGGCGCTACTAATCTCCGGACAGAGCCACGGTGCTGCTGCAAAATAGCCTCGTTTTGGTGGAACATGTGTACGTTGTACGGTTTATGTTCAAAAGTTGTTTAAGTCGTGCAACAGAAAACTCAGATTGGACAGATAGTCTAGCTAGCTGTCTTGAGTTACCCTGCAGAGATCTGAGGAGCAGTTAACCATAGTCCTCATGAATATAGACTAGTGATGCGATGATCAAAGTTCCGTTTATTGTCCAGGATGATGCCGAGGTACTTAAAGCTCTCTGCCGTCTCCATTGGCTTGCCGTTTATAACAATGTGGAAATAAGGGGTGGTGAGTTTATTGCGAGTGTCAAAGAGGAGTTCCAGCATCTTGGTGCAACCCAGAGCGTTTTTTTCTCCTATCCCAGAATGTATATGTGGTGTAGCCAGACCTTACTCCGCAGCACTGTGGAGATAGATCTATATCCACGACCTTCCATTTCTGGGATTGTTCAGGTGCTGCTGGAAAATCCGCCAGATGTCCCTCTTTTCGGCCAGATGTCCGTTACCTTCCGCTTTCCTTGTGTTGGAATTTTAAAGACTTTGGTTAACTGCTCCTCAGATCTCTGCAGAGTAAATCCAGACAGCTAGCTAGACTATCTGTCCAATCTGAGTTTTCTAACTGCACGACTGAAACAACAACCAAATGAGCACAGGTTCCACATAAACAAGTTCCTTCCCGAGGCTATTTTGCAGCGGCACCGGGGCTCCGTCTGGCGCTTAGCCCCACCCATGGCGATTGTGATTGGTTTAAAGACACACACAATAGTTGTAGTATCATTTTAGTTTGTATTCCCTTCCACAAAAAGTGAGAAATATGAAGTTGTAATTCCAGCGTTGGTACCATTAGGCGTGGGATGTTTTCCGTACGTCAAATAACCTCCAAATCGTTTTGACCTGGCAAGCATGCAAACCATTTGGTTTAAAGTTCGTATGAGGACGCTGAATAACATTTTGTCATTCTCTGAGGTCCCTGAACTGTTTACAGATATACAAAGTATGTAAAATGCTTGGCTTTAAAAGAAAAGAGTATTTACAGTTTTTATGAATAATGGAGAATGGCCTCAAGGAAAGGAAGGCCTTCTTGGAGTGCACTCTGAATTGCCGGGATGTTCTCTTTGAAAGCAAAGAAGCCACACACTCATTGCAATTCTATTCTGTGTTCAAAGTTAACTAATGGCATGCAAACACATCCCAAACCAACTGTCCTTTTCAAAACACGCCTACACTGCTGCTGAATGTACACAGAGCCAAAATGATTGAGTTAGCATAGTAAGCTTTTCAACCTCGTTAAATATAGAGTCATTGCCTCTGCATAAACTATAAATTGGGATTATCGTATATTACTTGACACCTACGGAAACACTTACTGCAGCATATGAATGAGATTGCATTTATCCCATTTAGATTTACAGTTTGCAAACAGTCATCAGTGTATGTGTGCTTTTGGACTTGGAGGATTACAACATTACTGCAGTAACACAAACAAACCGAAGGCTGGGGCTGCGTAATTGGAAACATCTGGATGTCATTTTGGTCTTTTCAGTCCCGCAATCATGAGTGCTATAACATCTTATTTCGCTTTAGTTTGCTACATTGCGGACTGGCTTGGAATAAACAAATGCCTGAAATAAACATGCTTCACTCACAGGAATCACACAACACTCATGTCACAGTCTGTGTAATATCACACATCTGGGTAACACAGACAAACAATAACTGGTATGTCACCTTACATTTTATTTTCGATATCAGTGGTGTTTGAAATGCTAACTGCAACAGATGCATAAAGATCAATCCATAGACAAAACAACAAGAGAAAGGGACATTTTGGGTAAGAAGGAAAAACAAAAAAATAATGAAAAACAAAACGTGTATCACCTGCGGGTCTTGAACCAGGGCCACCTTCTTAAGGATGAAATTGCATCTGACAGGTGGATAGCCCCAGAAAAGCAATACAGAGGGGATTAGAAAATGAAAATAAATGAGCTTTTAAAGCCTAATGAAGGATTTAACCTAAATGAAGCACAGGTGGCTGTTAATAGGTGCTGCTTCCACATCCACAATGGGGGGAAGTTTGAGAGATTTCCAACCTGATCTCACAGAATTCCATGAAATGAACACGGCCCCTTAACTCAAAACCTGTGGCAATGAAACGAACATGGATCACCGAAAATTCCGTGATGGGCCCACGGAAGAATTCCGTGAAATGAACACAGCCCCTTAAATTAAGGAAAAGGTCGTGGGTGGGCTTACGTTTCCCATGACACACGGGACAACAACGATATGGTTGGGTTTAGGAAAAGAAGAACGGGACGGTTGAGTTTAGGAAAAGAAAGGGATGGTTGCGGTCGGGATGGTTGCGGTCGGGATCCCCGGTCTCCTGGGTGAAAGTCCTGTGTTTGACCCACCCACCACCCCAACCAACCTCCCTACACGGAGGTTTCAGGCTTTCATACTACTCGCTATCGTAGTCGCTCCTAATGCTACGTCATTTTCTCATTGACTTTACATTGGCATTGCGGCCACATGGAATTTTCACACATTCCGCGCCACAACCACATAATGCGGTGTTAACAGTTTGTGATCATTTCACGAAATTCTGTGAGACCAGGCTGGAGATTTCAGAGCACTTTTACTCCCCTCACATCCACCAACAACAACCCCCCCCCCCCCAGCCCGTGGCCTTGCCTTTGGTATTTACTCACGCTTTTCCTGGGGTCGCAGTGTCACTGGATTTTGCCGATGGGAATGTGCCGTTTTCCAGTGTTTTCATTGGCTGGGAAGAACATGGGAAAAGAACCCGGGCATCCTCTGTGGTCCCACCCCGAGCAGAGGACCTCACTCTCCCCCCACCACCCCCTCCAGCCCTCCGAAGCCAGCGTTACACACATTTAACGCCTTGTGCTCCGGACATGCAAGGAAATAATGATGTCAGAAAGATGGGGCTCGACCTTTGCAGCCTGGTTTCATGGGAAGATCTTTAAAACCAAAGTGACAAAGTATCCTCCTGGGTAAAAGCATGTGGAGGAATTTCAGCACCGATATCCATTACACTTAAAGTTCACAAACTTCTATTTCATTCTGGCAAACACTGCTTTCGATACAAAGAGTAAATAGAGTATTTGTGTGGCTACAGCTCTGAACAATAGCTTCAAATCCTCTTTTTAATAGATTAAGCAAAACACCAAAGGCCGTGTAAGAAAACGAGGCCTTATTTTATGATTAAACAGCTACATGATCAAAATTATCCAGATCAAAGAAACTCCAGAGTTAAAACTGAATAAAAAATGACTCAGTGGAATTAATTTATTTTCTATTTTCTCTGTTAACATGTATTACTTTGCATTTGGCATTAGGCTGCTACACATTCCACAAATTGGCTTCCCCCCCCCCCTCCTCCTTTTCTTACCACTTAATTTATACATTTGTAATCAGATATTAGCTGTTGATGTTTCAGATATTACTCAAGCTGTGCAGAAGGATCCCTTGTTAATTCAAAGTTGTGTGTTTAGTGTCGCTTCCAGTATACAGAAGCTAATCATTTGCAGCGTGAGTGGCTGTCAGTAAGAAAAAGCTCTCAAGCCTGTTGTGTTATGTAACCATCGCTACTGTTCATCGACAGAAAGTTTGACCATTTACTGCACTTGTGGTCATGTACAGTAAGAAGCTTATGTTGTATGGTTACCCACACTCAGCTATGTGTTTGAGGATGCACACATGCGCGCACACACACACACAGTGGCGGTTTTTGGCACGGGCGAACCGGGCAGTCGCCCGGGGCGGCATTTTTTCATGTCACATGGTGGGCGGCACGAGAACTTAAAAAAAAATCTGCGCCGCGAAGCGGTTTTCTGTTATCTACCATTTCACTGTGTGGGGAATTGGCAAATCGGCGCCCTCCTTGCAGCTGCAGGCGCCCTGCTTGCACCCCCTACTTTCACAATGAAATGGACTAGTCCGTAACGGTGCGGCGCCCGGCGCGAAAGATAAACAGACGGTGACAGGAGAACTCGGAAGTACACAGAGACGGAGCAAGACGAGTCAAACAAAGTTGCCCAAGCGGCTCAAATAAAAGAAAAAAGCGAAAAGACATGTTTTCGGCAGTAGCAGGACCTTCATCAGCATGGCTGATGATAGTGGTGGTGGTGTCGGCAGCAGTGTCAGTGTGAGGAGGAGACTCAGGAGGAGAGAGACAGAGATGAGGGAGTGAGGGTAGAACCTGCGGTAAGCACAACTCCCCTTAAAACACGTTGCCCCTTGATAAAACTGAGCCAAAAACTGAGTGGTGGACAAAACGCTAAAAAACAAAACAAGACACAACAATAAAAGACGTAGGCATTC